>NC_084735.1:3310235-3325235 GCF_033978785.1 Entelurus aequoreus
ACAGTATCGGACTTACTACAAGCCGTAACATGCAACTTGGTAGTTGTTTTCATTATTGGTGGTGTTGAAATCGCCATGTAAAATGGCTAATGCTAATCAGTAGCATGTAAATGGCATATCCAATGTAAATTAGCGTCGAGCTAACGTAAGACGTGCTTGCTTTGTTGACATGGAAAATTGCAACATTATATATTCTAAAAATAAAAAGCAGATATGCTAATAAATGATGCATATTTTGAGGGCAAAAGCTTGCATATTAGCTTTGCGTTGAAGTTGACAAGGTGTGATATTTATTAATCGTAGCCGTATCGGTCACAGTGTTTCAAAATGTTAACCACGCTTGTTTGCTCTTTATCTAAAACTATTGGTAATGTTTTTTTCCAAGAAAAATATGTATAATAAAATGATAATAAATGATAGTTAAATTATAAAATGATAATAAAATGGAAAATAAAATGTATGTATATATGTGTGTGTGTATATGTATATACTGTATATGTGTATATATATGTATATGTATATATATGTATATGTATATATATATATATATATATACACGTGTATGTATATATACACACATATATTCTGTATATATGTATTTACATATACATGTATATATGTATGTGTAGATATATATATGTATATACACACGTTTATACTGTATATATGTATGTACATATACATGTATATATGTGTGTATATATATATATATATATATATATATATATATATGTGTGTGTGTGTGTGTGTGTGTGTGTGTGTGTGTGTGTGTGTGTGTGTGTGTGTGTGTATACACGTGTATGTATATACACACACACGTATATACTGTATATATGTACGTATGTATATATATGTGTATTTATGTATGTATGTTATGTCTATACATGTGTGTGTATACGTGTATATATGTATGTATGTATGTATGTAGATATACTGCATATATCTACACACCCTTAAATGTATATATGTATGCATATATACACGTATATGTATTTACATGTATATATATATATATATATATATATATATATATATATATATATATATATATATATATATATATATATATATATATATGTATGTATATATATATGTGTATATGTGTATGTATAAGTATGTATGTATGTATGTATGTATTAGCTTTCATCAGTCATTTACAATAGAATTGCGTCAATCAATATTATTTCCATAAAAATGTATTCTTTTATTTATTATTAAGCATATATTATTTATATCATTATGAAGCATAATAGTATTGTAAATTGAATAATAGTAATAATACTAATAATGCATACATATATTAATTAATTAATTAATTTTGATATTACGACTTATCATTAAATGTTTATTATTTTAAAATTGTCCCAGTAGTCGTATTGTTGTCATGCAGGGTGTGGTAATGTTGTTGTTTTTTAAAATTTTTTATTATTATTAAATATGCCAAGAAGCCTTTAGAGCAGTGGTCCCCAACCTTTTTGTAGCTGCGGACCGGTCAACGCTTGGGGGTGTATTTTAAAAAAAAAAAAAAAAATTATTATTATTATTTTTTTTTTTGCATAAATAAATACAATCATGTGTGCTTACGGACTGTATCCCTGCAGACTGTATTGATCTATATTGATATATAATGTATATATTGTGTTTTTTATGTTGATTTCATTAAAAAAAAAATGTATTTTTATTTTTTATTTTTTATTTCTTGTGCGGCCCGGTACCAATCGGTCCGCGGACCGGTACCGGGCCGCGGACCGGTGGTAGGGGACCACTGCTTTAGAGGACGATTTTGAGCTGCGAATGTTGGCATGAATGGTTGGATGTCTTGTTGTATGACGTCACTCTGACATCAGCATGACGAGGCAGTGCACTCATCAACAATCCACTGCTGTTGACCTTTCATTTGAAAAAAAAGCGCGCGTGGACATAATCCCACGCAGCTCACAACACCAAGGACACGACTTCAATCAGAGTCACACTTTTTCATAGTCCCTCTGCATATTTCAGTATCTAAGATGTTTGGGATCTACATTGGATTGCTTTTAGCATCTTTGATGTACAAAATGTATCCAAAAAAACATTTGTTCATGTACGCCACTCTGGCTGGGAAAAAGTTTGGACACCCCCGCTTTGGAGCGGAGCGTCTGCGTTTGTGCCGGGTGTGCAAAAGTTCTTCCTGATTGTGTTGTTACTAAGCATCACTACGCCGTGCTCGGGTCCTTTTGCTTCAAACTCATCCCAAACAAAGGATCCCACATGTTTGTGACTCACCATCTGTCCAAAATAATCCACCATGGGGCCGGAAAAAGTTGCGAGTGCCAGTGCTTTGGCTTGACATGATTTCTTTTGGGGGAAACTGATTCAGTTTTGGCGTGATTTGGTCTTTGTCGGACCTTTTGGAACAGCCTAAGACATTTGAGGTGCGTCTGGATCATCAGATTAAGAATCTATACTTTGTTCTAAATTCAAAATAATCCACCATGGGGCCAAAAAAAGTTGCGAGTGCCAGCATTTTGATAAAGAAGGTGACCATTTTTTTAAAATTTTCTTCATATTTTTGGATGTTCGGAACCAATTAACTGGAATTACATTATTTATTTTGGAAAAAACTGATTCAGTTTTTGCGCCATTTGGAACGGATTACGAAAACCAAAGAAAGTCTGGTTCATCAGACTCAAAATCTGACTTTTTTTTTTTCAAAATATTTCAACATGGGGCCAAAAAAAGTTGCGAGTGCCAGCATTTTGATAAAGAAGGTGAGAATTTTTTTTTAACTTTCTTCATATTTTTGGATGTTTGGAACCAATTAACTGGAATTACATTATTTATTTTGGAAAAAAAATGATTCAGTTTTTGCGCCATTTGGAACGGATTATGAAAACCAAAGAAAGTCTGGTTGATCAGACTCAAAATCTGATTTTTTTTCCTTCAAAATATTTCAACATGGGGCCAAAAAAAGTTGCGAGTGCCAGCATTTTGATAAAGTATGTGAGAAACAATGTTAAATGTTCTTCATATTTGTGGGTGTTTGGAACCAATTAACTGGATTTACATGATTTCTTTTGGAAAAAACTGATTCAGTTTTTGCGCCATTTGGTCTTTGGAACGGATTACGAAAACCAAAGAAAGTCTGGTTCATCAGACTCAAAATCTGATTTTTTTTCCTTCAAAATAATTCAACATGGGGCCGAAAAAAGTCACAAGTGCCAGCACTTTAAATAAAGAAGGTGAGAAACGATGTTAAATTTATTTCATATTTGTGGGTGTTTGGAACCGATTAATTAGATTTACATAATTTATTTTGGGAAAAACTGATTCAGTTTTCGCGTGATTTGGTCTTTGTCGGACCTTTTGGAACAGACTAAGACATTTCAGGTACGTCTGGATCATCAGATTAAGAATCTATACTTTGTTCTAAATTCAAAATAATCCACCATGGGGCCAAAAAAAGTTGCGAGTGTCAGCATTTTGATAAAGAAAGTGAGAAACGATGTTACATTTCTTTCATATTTGTGAGTGTTTGGAACCAATTAATTGGTTTTACATTATTTATTTTGGGAGAAATTGATTCAGTTTTTGCGTGATTTGGTCTTTGTCTGACCTTTTGGAACGGATTACGAAAACCAAAGAAAGTCTGGTTTATCAGACTCAAAATCTGACTTTTTTTTCTTCAAAATATTTCAACAAGGGGCCAAAAAAAGTTGCGAGTGCCAGCATTTTGATAAAGAAGGTGAGAATTTTTTTTAAACTTTCTTCATATTTTTGGATGTTTGGAACCAATTAACTGGAATTACATTATTTATTTTGGAAAAAACTGATTCAGTTTTTGCGCCATTTGGAACGGATTATGAAAACCAAAGAAAGTCTGGTTGATCAGACTCAAAATCTGATTTTTTTTCCTTCAAAATATTTCAACATGGGGCCAAAAAAAGTTGCGAGTGCCAGCATTTTGATAAAGTATGTGAGAAACAATGTTAAATGTTCTTCATATTTGTGGGTGTTTGGAACCAATTAACTGGATTTTCATGATTTCTTTTGGAAAAAACTGATTCAGTTTTCGCGTGATTTGGTCTTTGTCTGACCTTTTGGAACAGACTAAGACATTTGAGGTGCGTCTGGATCATCAGTTTAAGAATCTATACTTTGTTCTAAATTCAAAATAATCCACCATGGGGCCAAAAAAAGTTGCGAGTGCCAACACTTTGATAAAGAAGATGAGAATTTTTTTTTAAATTTTCTTCATATTTTTGGATGTTCGGAACCAATTAACTGTAATTATATTTAGGAAAAAACGGATTCAGTGTTTGCGCCATTCGGAACGGATTACGAAAACCAAAGAAAGTCTGGTTCATCAGACTCAAAATCTGACTTTTTTTTCTTCAAAATATTTCAACATGGGGCCAAAAAAAGTTGCGAGTGCCAGCATTTTGATAAAGAAGGTGAGAAACGATGTTAAATTTATTTCATATTTGTGGGTGTTTGGAACCAATTAATTGGTTTTACATTATTTATTTTGGGAGAAATTGATTCAGTTTTTGCGTGATTTGGTCTTTGTCGGACCTTTTCGAACGGATTACGAAAACCAAAGAAAGTCTGGTTTATCAGACTCAAAATCTGACTTTTTTTTCTTCAAAATATTTCAACATGGGGCCAAAAAAAGTTGCGAGTGCCAACACTTTGATAAAGAAGATGAGAATTTTTTTTTAAATTTTCTTCATATTTTTGGATGTTCTGAACCAATTAACTGTAATTACATTATTTATTTAGGAAAAAATTGATTCAGTTTTTGCGCCATTTGGAACGGATTATGAAAACCAAAGCAAGTCTGGTTGATCAGACTCAAAATCTGATTTTTTTTCCTTCAAAATAATTCAACATGGGGCCAAAAAAAGTTGTGAGTGCCAGCATTTTGATAAAGAAGGTGAGAAACTATGTTAAATTTATTTCATATTTGTGGGTGTTTGGAACCAATTAATTGGATTTACATTTTGGGAGAAATTGATTCAGTTTTTGGGCGATTTGGTCTTTGTCAGACCTTTTGGGACTGACTACGAAAACTGAGGTATGTCCGGGACATCAGCCTTAGAATCTGTACTTTTTTCCCCCTCCAGAATAATCCACCATGGGGCCAAAAAAAGTGGTGAGTGCCAGCACTTTGATAAAGATGGTGAGAAACACAGTACATTTTTTGTTTTTTCTTCATATTTGTGGGTGTTTGGTTGCCATGATTTCTTTCTGATTCAGTTTTTGTCGGACCTTGTGGAGCGGTAGACCAAAACCGAGGTGCGTCCGTCTCATGTAGACGGAATGTCCGCCATGTTTTTAGCTCCAACTGTAGTTTTTCATGTCACTTCCTGCTGGCGAGAGGGCGTCGCCCGATGACATCATCCCCCCCGTCTTTTTGTTACTAAGGTGTCGCGCCGGTGAGGCGAGTCGGACGATTTGAGGCTCGGGAAGTCGATGGTCGGCGTGAGAAAAAGGACGCCACGCGTGATCCCGATGTAGCGTTCACATTGTTTTTGGCGTCGTCGCCGTGGAAACGGCGCCCAGCACTTGAGGGAGACAAAGATCCGGGATGTTTTTCAGTTCTTGTTGGTGCGCTCCCGCACCGACTCGTTGTTGTTGAGCGGCGGCGGCGTCTGCCTGCTGCGAAGGCTGCGGCCCTCGGTGGCGGCCCGCGACGTCTCGGTGACAAAGAGGCGCGTGACCCAGACGGAGGTGACGATGCGCTTGTACTCGTTGCGGAAGTTGCGGTTGAGCAGGCCGTAGATGACGGCGTTGAGGCAGCTGTTGAAGTACGCCATGAAGTAGCTGACCACGAAGAGCCACTCGGGGATGAGCGGGCCCACGCGCGACGGGTCAATGGCCACCGCCAGGCCGATGAGGTTGAGCGGCGCCCAGCAGATGGCGAAGAGCACGAAGACCACGAACATGGTGATGAAGTTGCGCATGTCGCTGGGTCGCAGGCGGGGACTCTCCTCCGTCTTGACTTTGCGTCGCACCTGCAAGAGAGTTCACTTCTTCTTACGCTTTGGTCACAAAGGGCCACAGTTTGACCCTGGAACAGACAAGCAGCAGTTACACCCTGCAGTCCACCTCCTTTACCACTAAAGTCACATTTTAATTGCTGTAATCAAATATTTTAATGCTGTAAATTATTGTGCAACTTCAGACTTATCCATTAATGTAACGTTTTTATATATTTGTCATTAATTGTTATGTTTTATGCTCTTTTTAAAAGACAAAACATTTTTTATTATGAATAAAACACTATATAAAGTAAGTCATATAATGTTTGTTATTTTTAACTTTCAATGCTTTAAATTCTTCAACAATTTCAGACCTATCCTTATTTATAGTTTTTTAAAGGTTTTTTTTTTTTAAATGTTTTTTTTTTTTTTTTTTTTATAGTTTAAGCTATTTTTGTGAAAAAACAAACAAACAAAAAAACAACTCCATAGATATAAAGATATATACATATAAAACTCCATAGATATACAGATATTATCGATTCATAATTTTCTTTTTAGGTTATATACTTTTTTTTGCAAAAAATAAAAAATTAAACTATGGTAAAAACACTATATATATATGTGTACATATATATATATATATATATATATATATATATATATATATATATATATATATATATATATATATATATATATATATATATATATATATATATATATATATATATTATATATATATGTATATATATATATATATATATATATTTATATATATATATATATATATATATATATATATATATATATATATATATGTGTATATATATATATATATGTATGTATATATATATATATATATGTATATATATATATATATATATATATATATATATATATATATATATATATATATATATATATATATATATATATATATATATATATATACATTATATATATATATATACAAATTAAACTATGGTAAAAACACTATATATATGTGTATATATATATATATATATGTATATATATATATTATATATATATATATATATGTGTATATATATATATATATATACATATATATATATATATATATATATATATATATATATGTGTGTTGAGTTTAAAAAAATAATATTTTATGACGTAGATATATATAATATACATATATATATATGTATATATATATATATATATATATATATATATATATATATATATATATATGTATATATATATATATGTATATATATATATATATATATATACATATATATATATATATACATATATATATATATATTATATATATATATATATATATGTATATATATATATGTGTATATATATGTATATATATATATATATATATATATATATATACATATATATATACATATATATATATATATATTATATATATCTACGTCATAAAATATTATTTTTTTAAACTCAAAACTTTAAATTCTTCAACAATTTTAGACCTATCTATATTTATAAAGGTTTTTTTGGTATGTTTTTTTTTATAGTTTATGCTATTTTTGTAAAAAAAATTAAAAAAAATCCATAGGTATAGAGATTTTATAGATTTATAATGTTTTATACTATTTGTAGAAAAGAAAAGCAATTACAATGGAAAAAACACAACATATATACAGTATATATATGTAAGTAAGTCATATAATATTGTTTTTGTTAAACTTTCAACGCTTCAACAATTTCAGACCTATCCATATTTATACATTTTTTTGAAAGGTTTAAAGTGTCTTATAAGTTGTATAGATTTTTGATTTTTTTAAACGTTCAACTATTTACATTTTTCAACAGTTTCAGACCTCTTCATATTTAAGTGTTTTATAATATTATAATATTTATTTTGTGAAAGAAAATGTATATATATATATATACTGTATATATATATATATATATATATATATATATATATATATATATATATATATATATATATATATATATATATATATATATATATATATATATATATATATATATATATATATATATATATATGTATAAAATTAAAAACGTATAATTGACGGATAGATCTGAAGTGGATCTAGATACAATTTTAAGTGTTGAAAGTAAAAAAAAAAAAAAAGACAACTTATTTTCAACACTTTAATGAGTGGGGCCCTTTTGGACCCCCAATAATTTTAGTGGGATTTTTATTTTTATTTTTTACAAACTGTCATTGCTCAAAAAATAATGAATTAAAATCAATGGTGGTATGAATTATTGACATATTCAAGGCTCCAATTACTTCACGTCAAAAAATCAATTATGAAATATTTTTGGGGAAAGTTTTGCATATTTTTGGTGTTTGCCATAAAAAAAACGACTACATTTTCTATGACAAAAATATACATACATACATACAAAAAAATACATGCATACATATATGTATATATATGTATATATATATATATATGTATGTAAGTATACTGTATGTATATATATGTATATTTATATATATGTATATATACATATATAATGTACATGTATGTTTATATATATATACATACATATATATGTATGTATATATATAAACATACATGTACATTATATATGTATATATACATATATATAAATATACATATATATACATACAGTGTATATATATATATATATATATATATATATATATACATATATATATATATATACACATACATATGTGTGTATATGTATGTATATATATATATATATATATACATATATATATATATATATATATATATATATATATATATATATATATATATACACATACATATGTGTGTATATGTGTGTATATATATATATATATATATATATATATATATATATATATATACAGTATATATATATATATATATATATATATATATATATATATATATATATATATATATATATATATATATATATATATATATGGATAGATCTGAAGTGGATCTAGATACAATTTTATGTGTTGAAAGTAAAACTAAAAAGACAGCTTATTTTAATTTAACAATTGTAAAGCTTTAATAATGTAATACTGTGGTGTTTAGTTGTATAAATATAAGTAATTATTATTTAAAGTGCACTAAAACAGTACAGTAATTTGACAATGTGTGCTTTTATTGCCATCTAGTGTCTACTTAAAAAAAAAAGAGTAAAACATCAGTGCAGTATTAGTTCTCCAGTTGTTTTTGAAGTCGTGTACTTTTTGAGGTTAACGTTACAAGGAACTCCTAAAACGTTGATACACATCGCAACTGAAAGTACACGTAAAGCAGTGGTCCCCAACCACCGGGCCGCGGCCCATTACCGGTCCGCTGACCGATTGGTACCGGGCCGCACAAGAAATTTAAAAAAAAAAAATTTTTTTTTTTTTTTTTTTTTTTTTTTTTTAAATGAAATCAACATAAAAAACACAATATATACACATTATATATCAATATAGATCAATACAGTCTGCAGGGATACAGTCCGTAAACACACATGATTGTATTTATTTATGTAAAGAAATAAAAAATAAAAAAATAAAAAGCTACAAAAAGGTTGGGGACCACTGACGTAAAGCACAAGAAATTGATTTTTAATTAAAAAAAAACAGTCGAAGTTGATCATTATTAGCTTTTTTGTGCTATTTATGTTGATTGGTTATTTTAAATATATTTATTTGTTATTAGATAATTAATTTGATCTATTTTGATTGATTTATTTTTGAATTTTTACGTCCAATGAAACGGAAAGAGCCCAGTGACAAATAACAGTGATCGGGTTTCCCTTTGCGTTGTCCACGTCAAAGCGGGGTAATAAGTGTGCGCTGACATTTGTGCACGCGCGGGGACGACGACATGTTCAGCCATTACGGATCAATGCGGCCCAGCTAAATGTTACACACGTCCAAGAGGATTTAAATGGAGCCTTGTGGCATTTACACAATTTACGCTGACTCGTCAGAAGCGGGTCAAAAAAGCGAAAGGTCGTCGTTTCCGCATTCCGAGAAAGTCGGCGCGCTTACCCGCGTATTTGCTTCGGACGATTTTCGACGGTTTGTGGCGTAATTGGAGGTATTCACAACTTTGCTTTATTATTCCAGGTGTGGGCGTGGCTAGGGGCGGGGCCAACATGACATTATCGATAGTGATGTCAAAATAATGGTAACAAAAACGCGTTATAAACGTGAAATACCTTTTTCTTGAACTTTCTCTCCTGACTTTTGAGTGCCCACCTGGTTCCATCTGAATGGCCTGTCGGCCATTCAGATGCACGTTTTTCAAAATAAAACATGTAGGAACATTTTTATGATATGTTTTTCAAAGTACTTAAGGCCAACAGTTGGAAAGTAACAGGTGCGCACACAAAAGTCGGTTCACAGCCGAATCTCCATTCTTATTCATCTCCATTCTAAATCAATTCAGAAGTTTCAAAAATTGATTGCGATTTTTTTTATAGATATATATATATCTATATGTATATATATATGTATATGTATATATATATATATGCATATGTGTATATACTGTATATACAGTATGTATATGTATATATATGTATATGTGTATATATATTTGTATATGTGTATATATATATATGTTTATGTATATAAATGTGTATATATATTTGTATATGTGTGTGTATGTATATATATATTTGTATATGTGTATACAAATGTGTATATATATTTGTATATGTGTGTGTGTGTATATATATATATATATATATATATATATATATATATATATATATATATATATATATATATATATATATATATATATATATATATATACACACACACACACATATGCATTTATATACATATATCCATCCATCCATTCTCTACCGCTTATTGCATTTGGGGTCGCGGGGGGCGCTGGAGCCTATCTCAGCTACAATCGGGCGGAAGGCGGGGTGCACCCTGGACAAGTCGCCACCTCATCGCAGTATATACATATATATATATATATATATATATATATATATATATATATATATATATATATATATATATATATATACACACACATATGCATTTATATACATATATATTTATATATATATGTGTGTGTATATATGTATGTATATGTGTATATATGTACATATATATATATGTATGTATATATATATATATATATATATATATATATATATATATATATATATATATATATATATATATATATATATATATATATATATATATATATATATATACACATACATATATATATATATATATATATATATGTATATATATATATATGTATATGTATATATGTGTATATATGGATGGATGGATGGATATGTATATATGGATGTATATATATATATGTATGTATGTATGTATGTATGTATATATGTGTATATATATATATATATATATGTGTATATACATATATGTATAATATATGTATATATACATATATGTGTATATATATATATATATGTATATATACATATATATATGTATATATACATATATATATATATGTATATATACATATATGTATATGTGTATATATATATAAATATATATTATATATACATGTATATGTGTGTATATAAGTATATGTATATATGTGTATGTATGTAAATGTGATGTGCGTATATATATATACAGTATATATATATATATATATATATATATATATATGTGTATGTATATATATATGTACGTATGTATATATATATGTTTATATATATATATATATATATATATATATATATATATATATATATATATATATATATGTATATGTATATATATATATATATATATATATATATATATATATATATATATATATATATATATATATATATATATATATATATATATATATATATATATATATGTACGTTAGCGCACTAATATTAGCATTCTAGTTTTTTGTCTTTTTTTTACTAATTTTGCATGTATACACCTCAGTCATATTGTGGCACTCGATGCATGCTAACATTAGCAGGCTTGCATTTGGAGAGAAAAAAAACACATTTCAGGCACACGCCTCCGAGTCATTTATTTTAGCACTTGGTGCATGTTACAGTTAGCATTTCAACGTGCTGACATTAGCATGCTGGATTTTCTTTTAGCTCATTTGGGAGGTACTCACCTCAGTCTCATACATTTTGGTGTCACTAACGCTCACTGTAAACACGTCATTGTTAGCATTCTCCCTTTTTTTAGCTCATATTTTTTTGTTACTAGTTATCTAGCCACTGTGCTAACTGTTAGCATTTCAGTTTTTTAGCGTGTTGTAATTCTTTGAAAAAAACATACAGTATATATTGTACTGGTTTTGAAGGTACCAACATGGCCCCCGCATCCTTTAATCGTCAGTCTGGGGCCCTCAGTGGGAAAAGTTTGGGCACCCCCGATCATCCAGCCATACATTTTTAAGGTTTGGCAGGCTTTTATTTTGCCACGGCGGTTCAACGACACGTCGGGGAAACCCTGTATCTGTAAGTGACGAATGGAATCATCCTGACCTGAATGACCAGTATCCAGATGCGCAGGTAGCAGAAGGTGACCACGGCGATGGGCACCAGGAAGTGCACCACCACCACCGCCACCGTGTAGGAGCTGCTGACGTTCTGGGCGAAGGTGCAGGAGTAGACGCGCGGGTCGTAGCGCAGCGAGCCCACGAAGAAGTTGGGCACGATGGCCACCACGGTCAGCAGCCATATCAGGGCCACCAGCATCAGCGTGTTGCGGTAGCTGTACAGCCGGCTGTAGGAGAAGGAGTGGCAGATGTAGCAGTAGCGGTTCACCGCGATGCCCGTGATGTTGAAGATGGAGCCGATGACGCTCAGGCCCATCAGGAAGCCGCTGACCTGCGCACGGAACGCAAGGGACGTCAGGAGTGAGGTGTGGCGAGTCCTCTCCCCGAGGACTTACCATGCATTGGGTGTTTCCTAGCGCCCAGCCGTCGTGGAAGAGCGCGTAGAGGACCAGAGGGTACGGGTAGAACGCCACCACGAGGTCCGCGAAGGCCAGACTCACCACAAACACGTTACCTGGAACAACAAACAACTATTTTATTCTCCTTAAATCAGTGGTCCCCAACCTTTTTGTAGCTGCGGACCGGTCAACGCTTGAAAATTTGTCCCACGGACCGGGGGGGGGGGGGGTGTATTTCAATTTTTTTTTTTTTTTTTTACATAAATAAATACAATCATGTGTGTTTACGGACTGTATCCCTGCAGACTGTATTGATCTATATTGATATATAATGTATATATTGTGATTTTTATGTTGATTTCATTAAAAAATATTTTTTTTTTTTTTTTTTTTTTTTTACATAAATAAATACAATTATGTGTGCTTACGGACTGTATCCCTGCAGACTGTATTGATCTATATTGATATATAATGTATATATTGTGATTTTTATGTTGATTTCATTAAAAAATAATTTTTTTTTTTTTTTTTTTTTTTTACATAAATAAATACAATCATGTGTGCTTACGGACTGTATCCCTGCAGACTGTATTGATCTATATTGATATATAATGTATATATTGTGATTTTTATGTTGATTTCATTAAAAAATATTTTTTTTTTTTTTTTTTTTTTTTTACATAAATAAATACAATTATGTGTGCTTACGGACTGTATCCCTGCAGACTGTATTGATCTATATTGATATATAATGTATATATTGTGATTTTTATGTTGATTTCATTAAAAAAAAAATAATAATAAATAAATTTTTTTTTTTTTTTTTTTTTACATAAATAAATACAATCATGTGTGCTTACGGACTGTATCCCTGCAGACTGTATTGATCTATATTGATATATAATGTATATATTGTGATTTTTATGTTGATTTCATTTTTTAAAAAAAACAAAAAACAATTTTATTGTGATTTTTATGTTGATTTCATTAAAAAAAAAAAAAAAAAAAAAATTTTTTATTTTATTTTACATAAATAAATACAATCATGTGTGCTTACGGACTGTATCCCTGCAGACTGTATTGATCTATATTTATATATAATGTATATATTGTGATTTTTATGTTGATTTCATTAAAAAAAAAAAAAAAAAAAAAAAATATATATATATATATATATATATATATATATATATTTTTTTTTTTATATATATTTTTTTTTAATTTCTTGTGCGGCCCGGTACCAATCGGGGACCACTGCCTTAAATGATGTTTCTACGGCGATAAATCCGACTTATTCCCGTAATATTGCAACTTTTCATGCATATGTGTACGCGCTGTACTACTACTACTACCTACTCAGTGGCCTAGTGGTTAGGCAGAGTCTGGTGTGGATGTACTTGACTGGCCTGCGCAGAGTCCTGACCTGAATCTGATAGAACACCTCTGGGAGGAATTAGATCAGTGGCATTGTGGTTAGAGTTAGATCAGTGGAATTAGGATCTAGAATTAGATCAGTGGCCTTGAGATCGGTGGGACCATTGATCTCTCAGGCGGTACTGCATCAAAAAGTGACATCAGTGTGTAAAGGACATCACCGCATGGGCTCAGGAACAGTTCAGAAAACCACTGTCGGTAACTACAGTCGGTCGCTACATCTGTAAGTGCAAGTTAACCTAATCCAATCCATTCCACTTGTTCATATAGAAAATGCCCACATCACTCAAAATCCAGTCCGCATTTTCTCTGCGACCTTGCTTGCGGTCCTGCAGGTGTACGAAGCACATTAGCACACAGCACTGCAGAACAAGAACCTTGTGTCTGCAATTGTAAATAGTTTAGTTTTTCAGTTTTGTGTTTGTTGTAGAATCTATATGAAGTAATATACATTAGCCTATTGTTAAAATAATTTAAAAAAACATCATTAAATATATTTGTTTTATTGTATTGTTACATTAATAGCTGTTGTATTATTATAGGATAGCTTGTTAAACATTTCGTAGGATTTTCAGAGGGAGGAAAAACCAAGACATTTAATATAAAATGTAGAATGAATAAATACATAAAAAGAAAAAAAATGGTTAAAAGCCATCGTCCCCGGTAGCATTTCATTTCGTCCCGTGCATTCTTTTCACC
>NC_084735.1:3330235-3342735 GCF_033978785.1 Entelurus aequoreus
ATTTTCAAAATACTTTTGGGGAAAACAATGCATTTTTTTTTTTCAACAAAAAGGCTTAAAACAGGGTTGTCCAAAATGCGGCCCGGGGGCCATTTGCGGCCCGCAGCTCATTGTTTAGCGGCCCGCCACACATTCTGGAAATACTATTGTAAAAATAAAAAAGAACATTAAAAAAAGTGGAATGAGGTGAAATCTAACGAGAAAAAGTTGCAATGTTGACACAAAAGCTGCCATGCAGGCTGTTTTTTTTTATTTAGTCTTTCTTTATTTTTCTTTTTTTGCCATTGCTCAAAAAAAAAAAATAATGACAAAAAAATCCATGTTATAATAAATTATTTTCAGGGCTCCAATGACTTCAAATATTTCACTTTAAAATGTTTTATGTGGTAAATATTGCATATATTGTGTAGTTGCCATACAAAAACATCAAAGTTTTCTTTGACAAAAGCGCATAAAACCAACAAAATAATAGTTCCAGCATAAAATGGACAAGATATATCTGAAGTTGATCTCGTAACTTAAATGTTGAAAGTAAAAGAAAAACCTAATAAAAATGTATCACTTTATGAATGGGGCACCTTTTGGATCCCAAATATATTTAGTGATTTTTTTATTTATCTTTTTCACTGTGATTACTCAAAAATATGAAATAATTAAAATCAATGGTGTCCTGCATTATTAATCTTTTAGGGCTGTAATTACTAAATACTGCATATTTCAGTTTTACTATTAAAAAACTAAGTTGTTTTTGACAGAAAAGCCATAAAACATTTTTTTTTTAAATTTGTATTACTTTATATCAACTTGAAGTTGATATAGAGATTTACTGTAAGTGTTAAATAATTTAAAAAAAATAATAATCTGACTTATTTTTAACATTTTAATGACTGAGACCCTTTATGGTCCCCGGGACCCCTAAAGGTAAAATAAATAAAAAATCCATATATTTTGTTATAGTTTGAAAATGAAAAATATCAAAATGGCCCCCACATGCTTTAATTTTTCCGTGTGCGGCCCTTAGTGGAAAAAGTTTGGACACCCCTGGCTTAAAACAAACAAAAAAAATAATTAAACTTGAAGTGGATAGACTTGAATTTCAGCTTTCAATAAATAAATAAAAAATCTATATATTGGTTTGGAAAATGAAAAATATGAAAATGGCCCCCGCATGTTTTCATTTTTGAGTGTGCGGCCCTCAGTGGGAAAAGTTTGCACACCCCTGATTTGATAATAAGTGAAAAGTACGGAGCGAGAGTCAGCACATTGAGTCAAATAGAAGTCTAAATATGTTTCTGTGGCGGTTTCAAATTGACCCGGGGCGGCTCGCCACAAATACATGTATGGGAAATAGTACGGTCCGTGGACCCGTGCCTACACCCGACACCACATTGGCCTCGTGCGAGTTTGCTAACTTTGCCAAGACGTGACGTGGTACTGAACATGAGTGCAATGATGCAATATCAGGGACTTTTATTTCAATTGTCGTCACTCTTTTCCTCTGGCGTGGTGGACCAAGACAGCGAAGCAGTCAAATAGAATAAATACATACAAGAAAATGTGTGGAGTGTTTGTGCAGCAGCAGATTTGCAGAGTCAGCAAAAAAAAAACAAAAAAAAAAAACAAAAAAAAAACTCGAAGATAAGACGGAGAAGAAGTAGAACTTCTGGGACACGTTTGTGTGTTAGTTCTGAGGCCAACAACTCTGAGGTGTGCTAAGTCAGTGGTACCCAACCTTTTTGTAGCTGTGGACCGGTAAACGCTTGAAAATTTGTCCCACAGACCGGTGTATTTTAAAAATAAAAAAAAAAGTTTTTTTTTTATTTATTTTTTTTACATAAATAAATACAAACGTGTGCTTACAGACTGTATCCCTGCAGACTGTATTGATCTATATCGATATATAATCTGTATATATTGTGTTTTTATGTTGATTTCATTTAAAAAAAAAAAAAAAAAGAAAAAAAAAAATATTATTATTATTTTTTTTTTTTACATAAATAAATACAATCATGTGTGCTTACAGACTGTATCCCTGCAGACTGTATTGATATATATTGATATATAATGTGTATATATTGTGTTTTTTATGTTGATTTCATTAAAAAAAAAAATAATAATAATAATTTTTTTTTAATTTTTTTTTTTAATTTCTTGTGCGGCCCGGTACCAATCGGCCCGCGGCCCGGTGGTTGGGGACCACTGTGCTAAGTGATGAGGACAAAAAGAAGCTCAAGGTTTTTGTTTTTTTCCGCTGGTCTGTGCCGTTTTATTCACTGACCGCATTCAAAACTTTGCAGCTGAGCCCCCGAGAGCATTGAAGCATGCCAAATTGTTACATTGCGGAGGTTTTCAAATCATATTGAAAATATCCAGACCATGGGAGCAGGAAATAAGGAGCAGGAGAAAAATATATAAAATGCAACCCTTTTTTTGGTCTTTTTTTTTCATTTTATATATGTGTTTTGTATTTTTGTTTTTATTGTATTTTCTATATAAATTAGTACATTATATATACTTTTTTTTAAATATTTTGATGTTTAATTTTTACATATTTATATATTTTTTTTTTTACATATTTCAAATGTAACTTTCTCAAGGCAGCAAGGAAATGTCAAAAATTACACAAAAATGTTCCACAAACACACAAAAATGTTTCACGATCACAGAAAATTGTTCAACAATCACACAAAAATGTTCCACAGACACACAAAAATGCTCCATAATCACGCAAAAATGTTCCGCAAACACAAAAATGTTCCACAATCACGTTAAAATGTTCCACATTCACATACAAATGCTCCACAATCACGCTAAAACGTTCCACAATCACACACAAATGTTCCAAAAACACGCAATTACACTAAAATGTTCCAGTTACACTAAAATGTTCTACACACATGTTCCACAAGCACAAAACATTTCCACAATTATGCTAAAACGTTTCACAATCACATACAAATGCTCCATAATCACGCAAAAATGTTCCACAAACACAAAAATGTTCCACAATCACGTTAAAATGTTCCACATTCACATACAAATGCTCCACAATCACGCTAAAACGTTCCACAATCACACAAAAATGTTCCAAAAACACGCAATTACACTAAAATGTTCCAGTTACACTAAAATGTTCTACACACATGTTCCACAAACACAAAACATTTCCACAATTATGCTAAAACGTTTCACAATCACATACAAATGCTCCACAATCTCGCTAAAATGTTCCACAATCACACAAAAATATTCCACAAACACACAAAGACACTAAAATGTTCCAGTCACACTAAAATGTTCTACAAATGTTCCACAAACACAAAAATGTTCCACAATTATGCTAAAATGTTCCACAAACACACAAAAGGGTTCTACAATCACACTAAAATGTTCCAGTCACACAAAACACGTTTAACAAACACAAAAATGTTCCACAATCACACTAAAACGTTCCACAATCACACAATAATGTTCCACAAACACACAAAAATGTTCCACAAACACACACAAAAATATCCACAAACACACAAAAAATGTTCCACAATCACACAAAAATGTTCCAGAATCACGCTAAAATGTTCCACGATCACATACAAATTTTCCACAATTACACTAAAATGTTCCACAATCACGCTAAAACGTTCCACGATCACACAAAAATGTTCCACAATCATGGTAAAAACGTTTCACGGTCACTTAATAATGTTCCACATCACGCTAAAATGTTACACAATCACGCTAAAACGTTCCGCGATCACATAAAAATGTTCCACAATTACACTAAAATGTTCCACAATCACACAAAAATGTTCCACAATCACACTAAAATGTTCCACAATCACACAAAAATGTTCCACAATCACACTAAAATGTTCCACAATCACACAAAAATGTTCCACAATCACGCTAAAATGTTCCACAATCACATAAAATGTTCAACAATCACGCTAAAATGTTCCACGATTACATAAAAATGTTCCACAATCACATAAAAATGTTCCACAATCACGCTAAAATGTTCCACAATCACACAAAAATGTTCCACAATCACGCTAAAATGTTCCACAATCACACAAAAATGTTCCACAATCACGCTAAAATGTTCCACGATCACATAAAAATGTTCCACAATCACGCTAAAATGTTCCACGATCACATAAAAATGTTCCACAATCACGCTAAAACGTTCCACGATCACATAAAAATGTTCAACAATTATACTAAAACGTTCCACGATCACACAAAAATGTTCCACAATCATGGTAAAAACGTTTCACGGTCACTTAATAATGTTCCACATCACGCTAAAACGTTCCACAATCACACAAAAATGTTACACAATCACGCTAAAACGTTCCCAGATCACATAAAAATGTTCCACAATTACACTAAAATGTTCCACAATCACACAAAAATGTTCCACAATCACGCTAAAATGTTCCACAATCACAAAAAAATGTTCCACAATCACACTAAAATGTTCCACAATCACACAAAAATGTTCCACAATCACGCTAAAATGTTCCACAATCACACAAAAATGTTCCACAATCACACTAAAATGTTCCACAATCACACAAAAATGTTCCACAATCACGCTAAAATGTTCCACAATCACATAAAATGTTCAACAATCACGCTAAAATGTTCCACGATTACATAAAAATGTTCCACAATCACATAAAAATGTTCCACAATCACGCTAAAATGTTCCACAATCACACAAAAATGTTCCACAATCACGCTAAAATGTTCCACGATTACATAAAAATGTTCCACAATCACACAAAAATGTTCCACAATCACGCTAAAATGTTCCACAATCACACAAAAATGTTCCACAATCACGCTAAAATGTTCCACAATCACACAAAAATGTTCCACAATCACGCTAAAATGTTCCACGATCACATAAAAATGTTCCACAATCACGCTAAAATGTTCCACGATCACATAAAAATGTTCCACAATCACGCTAAAATGTTCCACGATCACATAAATATGTTCAACAATTATACTAAAACGTTCCACGATCACACAAAAATGTTCCACAATCATGGTAAAAACGTTTCACGGTCACTTAATAATGTTCCACATCACGCTAAAACGTTCCACAATCACACAAAAATGTTACACAATCACGCTAAAACGTTCCCCGATCACATAAAAATGTTCCACAATTACACTAAAATGTTCCACAATCACACAAAAATGTTCCACAATCACGCTAAAATGTTCCACAATCACACAAAAATGTTCCACAATCACACTAAAATGTTCCACAATCACACAAAAATGTTCCACAATCACGCTAAAATGTTCCACGATCACACAAAAATGTTCCACAATCACACTAAAATGTTCCACAATCACACAAAAATGTTCCACAATCACGCTAAAATGTTCCACAATCACATAAAATGTTCAACAATCACGCTAAAATGTTCCACGATTACATAAAAATGTTCCACAATCACATAAAAATGTTCCACAATCACGCTAAAATGTTCCACAATCACATAAAATGTTCCACAATCACGCTAAAATGTTCCACAATCACATAAAATGTTCCACAATCACGCTAAAATGTTCCACAATCACATAAAATGTTCAACAATCACGCTAAAATGTTCCACGATTACATAAAAATGTTCCACAATCACATAAAAATGTTCCACAATCACGCTAAAATGTTCCACAATCACACAAAAATGTTCCACAATCACGCTAAAATGTTCCACAATCACACAAAAATGTTCCACAATCACGCTAAAATGTTCCACGATTACATAAAAATGTTCCACAATCACATAAAAATGTTCCACAATCACGCTAAAATGTTCCACAATCACACAAAAATGTTCCACAATCACGCTAAAATTTTCCACGATTACATAAATATGTTCCACAATCACGCTAAAATGTTCCACGATCACACAAAAATGTTCCACAATCACGCTAAAATGTTCCACGATTACATAAAAATGTTCCACAATCACATAAAAATGTTCCACAATCATGCTAAAATGTTCCACAATTACACTAAAACGTTCCACGGTTACTTAATAATGTTCCACATTGTGCTAAAATGTTCCACAATCACACAAAAATGTTAAAAAAATCGCGCTAAAATGTTCCACGATCACATATAAAAAGTTCCACAATCACAAAGACGGTACGTCGACACAAGGAAAAGAGGTCTCACTCTGTCACTGATGTTAGCGACTTTAAAAGACAAAACTGTCATAGTAAAAATGTTTGTAGTCTTTTTAAAATGCTCATCATTTCAAGCAGTTTCATTTCAGTAGACAAAGCAAACTGTCCCGGTCTGTTAAAAAGTATAAATGATGAAATATAAAGAAACAGCAGAAGTTTAGAGCAGTGGACAAAGTGCAAGTAGTAGGTCGGTGCCAACCAAAACGTCCTCGTGAGCGCCCCCTGCAGCACGGGAGTGGCACACAGTGTTTGTCCTGAGCGCCCCCTGCAGCACGGGAGTGGCACACAGTGTTTGTCCTGAGCGCCCCCTGCAGCACGGGAGTGGCACACAGTGTTTGTCCTGAGCGCCCCCTGCAGCACGGGAGTGGCACACAGTGTTTGTCCTGAGCGCCCCCTGCAGCACGGGAGTGGCACACAGTGTTTGTCCTGAGCGCCCCCTGCAGCACGGGAGTGGCACACAGTGTTTGTCCTGAGCGCCCCCTGCAGCACGGGAGTGGCACACAGTGTTTGTCGTGAGCGCCCCCTGCAGCACGGGAGTGGCACACAGTGTTGTCGTGAGCGCCCCCTGCAGCACGGGAGTGGCACACAGTGTTTGTCCTGAGCGCCCCCTGCAGCACGGGAGTGGCACACAGTGTTTGTCGTGAGCGCCCCCTGCAGCACGGGAGTGGCACACAGTGTTTGTCTGTGTTGACAAGTTGAATGCATGTTGAAACAGGCTTTGATGAAACGTCACTCGGCTTGTTTGGCCGCAGCATTTAATGACAGGAGAGGTGGGGGGAAAAAAAAGGTAAACAGCATTTTGCAAATCCTTTTCCCGCTTGACAGGACAGGACGTCCCTCGCAGGATCCTCACTTCTTCACGCGCACGGAAGCAATGAATGATTACTGTCACAAACATGATTTGTGTCTCCTCGCCTCGGCCGCCAGAGATTGTGAGGATTTTTCTTCTCATTTACTTTTTCCCCCGTCATGTGGATCCTGGGGAGGATGACATGAGGGAGGATGACATGAGGGAGGATGACATGAGGGAGGATGACATGAGGGAGGATGACATGAGGGAGGATGACATGAGGGAGGATGACATGAGGGAGGATGACACTCGCCTTGTTTGCATTTAAATGTCTTCTCAGTCAGGGAATTGCGGGAAGGGATAGACGGCCGGCCAGGGAATGCCGGCGTGTACGCGGAGTAAAGCTGCCATGACGGCTGCGCTTTCATGTGGGAACAAAATCCGTGGCGAGCTTCCTCGGCTCCCAAAAGAAATCGTAGCGAAAATGCTACGTTCGCAGTTAGCTATGCCTCGAGTCATTGTAGGGCTAAAACGATGGCTTAAACAGTTAGCACGCTAATGGTGGCACGCTAGGGTGAAACAGTTAGCATGCGTCAAACAGGTGTAGGGCTGAAAGGTTGGCTTGAAAAGTTACCTCGCTAATGTTAGCATGCTAGCATGAAACAGTTAGCATGCGTCAAACAGGTGTAGGGCTGAAAGGTTGGCTTAAAAAGTTACCTCGCTAATGTTAGCATGCTAGCATGGAACTGTTAGCATGCAAACAAATAGCATGCGTTAAGTAGGTGTAAGGCTGAAACGTTGGCCTGAAAAGTTAGCTTGCTAATAATAGCATGCTAGCTTAAAATTGTTGGCATGTAAACAGTTAGCATTTGTCAAGGAGGTGTAGGGCTAAAACATTGGCTCAAAATGTTAGCACGCTACTGCTAGCATGAAATGTTAGCATGCGTCAAGTAGGTATAGGGCAGAAACGTTGGCTTGAAAAGTTAGCCTGCTGGCTTAAAATTGCTAGCGTGAAAACAGATAGCATTTGTCAAGGAGGTGTAGGGCTAAAACGTTGGCTTAAAAAGTTAGCACGCTACTGTTAGCATGCTAGCATGAAATGATAGCATGCGTCAAGTAGGTATAGGGCAGAAACGTTGGCTTGAAAAGTTAGCAGGCTGGCTTAAAATTGCTAGCGTGAAAACAGATAGCATTTGTCAAGGAGGTGTAGGGCTAAAACGTTGGCTCAAAAAGTTAGCACGCTACTGTTAGCATGCTAGCATGAAATGATAGCATGCGTCAAGTAGGTATAGGGCAGAAACGTTGGCTTGAAAAGTTAGCAGGCTGGCTTAAAATTGCTAGCGTGAAAACAGATAGCATTTGTCAAGGAGGTGTAGGGCTAAAACGTTGGCTCAAAAAGTTAGCACGCTACTGTTAGCATGCTAGCATGAAATGATAGCATGCGTCAAGTAGGTATAGGGCAGAAACGTTGGCTTGAAAAGTTAGCAGGCTGGCTTAAAATTGCTAGCGTGAAAACAGATAGCATTTGTCAAGGAGGTGTAGGGCTAAAACGTTGGCTCAAAAAGTTAGCACGCTACTGTTAGCATGCTAGCATGAAATGATAGCATGCGTCAAGTAGGTATAGGGCAGAAACGTTGGCTTGAAAAGTTAGCAGGCTGGCTTAAAATTGCTAGCGTGAAAACAGATAGCATTTGTCAAGGAGGTGTAGGGCTAAAACGTTGGCTCAAAAAGTTAGCACGCTACTGTTAGCATGCTAGCATGAAATGATAGCATGCGTCAAGTAGGTATAGGGCAGAAACGTTGGCTTGAAAAGTTAGCAGGCTGGCTTAAAATTGCTAGCGTGAAAACAGATAGCATTTGTCAAGGAGGTGTAGGGCTAAAACGTTGGCTCAAAAAGTTAGCACGCTACTGTTAGCATGCTAGCATGAAATGATAGCATGCGTCAAGTAGGTATAGGGCAGAAACGTTGGCTTGAAAAGTTAGCAGGCTGGCTTAAAATTGCTAGCGTGAAAACAGATAGCATTTGTCAAGGAGGTGTAGGGCTAAAACGTTGGCTCAAAAAGTTAGCACGCTACTGTTAGCATGCTAGCATGAAATGATAGCATGCGTCAAGTAGGTATAGGGCAGAAACGTTGGCTTGAAAAGTTAGCAGGCTGGCTTAAAATTGCTAGCGTGAAAACAGATAGCATTTGTCAAGGAGGTGTAGGGCTAAAACGTTGGCTCAAAAAGTTAGCACGCTACTGTTAGCATGCTAGCATGAAATGATAGCATGCGTCAAGTAGGTATAGGGCAGAAACGTTGGCTTGAAAAGTTAGCAGGCTGGCTTAAAATTGCTAGCGTGAAAACAGATAGCATTTGTCAAGGAGGTGTAGGGCTAAAACGTTGGCTCAAAAAGTTAGCACGCTACTGTTAGCATGCTAGCATGAAATGATAGCATGCGTCAAGTAGGTATAGGGCAGAAACGTTGGCTTGAAAAGTTAGCAGGCTGGCTTAAAATTGCTAGCGTGAAAACAGATAGCATTTGTCAAGGAGGTGTAGGGCTAAAACGTTGGCTCAAAAAGTTAGCTCGCTACTGACGCCGTATTTGTTAGCCGATAACTGGCACGCTAATCGCTAGCTGATAACTAGCATGCTACTACAACTGTGATGAATACTGTGTGAGGACTAAGTACACGTGAAGTGAGTCTGCACCACCACCACACACACGTGAAGTGAGTCTGCACCACCACACACACGTGAAGTGAGTCTGCACCACCACACACACACACGTGAAGTGAGTCTGCACCACCACCACCACACACGTGAAGTGAGTCTGCACCACCACCACACACACGTGAAGTGAGTCTGCACCACCACCACACACACGTGAAGTGAGTCTGCACCACCACCACCACACACGTGAAGTGAGTCTGCACCACCACACACACACACGTGAAGTGAGTCTGCACCACCACCACCACACACGTGAAGTGAGTCTGCACCACCACACACACACACGTGAAGTGAGTCTGCACCACCACCACCACACACACGTGAAGTGAGTCTGCACCACCACCACACACACGTGAAGTGAGTCTGCACCACCACCACACACACGTGAAGTGAGTCTGCACCACCACACACACACGTGAAGTGAGTCTGCACCACCACACACACACAAGTTGGACGCCAAAACGATGCCTCAGCCGGAAGATACAGTATTGTGGGTGTGGGTGTGGGTGTGGGTGTGGGGGGGGGGGGTAAACTAAACACATCGATCCACCCGCCCGGTGGTGCGCTGCGGCAGCCGCTCTGCCGTCGCTAATTGCTGGCAACAGGTTTCACTTTTAATTAGAAAAGTGTTGATCCAGGAAGTGCTGAGCCGGGCGGGATCGTAGTAAGTACAACTGGATTAGAGAAAAGTAATGTTTGACATTTCCAAAACTGGCAAGCAAGTAATGAGGTAGTCAGCGCTACGTGTCGTCATACCAGCTCAGCGCTACGTGTAACACAGTATAAAACGTTTGGTGGACAAAATGAGACAAAGGAGGAGTGGCATACAACACATCTTTCTGTGGCAGCGTCGGAGAAATCACTTGCTGATAACTGGCACGCTAATCGCTAGCTGACAACTGACACACTAAATAAAAAATATGGTATACTAATCGCTAACGGATAAAACTGGTACGCGAATTGCCAGCTGAAAACGGGTACGCTAATCGCTAGCTAACACCCCTGAGGTCATAGACGTCAAGCGCCCTTCACGTCCTGCCTTCACAATAAAAGATCCGTGCGCAACATTGGGTTTGACTGCGCTAGGAAAAATAGCAAAAGTGCAAATTCACCTTTGTGCATTCACGCACAGCATAAAAGTTTTGGTGGACAAAATGAGACGCCCGACTTGAACAAGTCGAAAAACGTATTCGGGTGTTACCATTCAGTGGTCAATTGTAACGGAATGTTGTCAGGTTCAAACACTGATGACATCTATTAAACAAGACAAGAGGCAAGTAGTTACACAGAGACAGAATTCAATTTGGACTCAATACTTGCCAACCCTCCCGTTTTTAGCGGGAGAATCCCGGTATTCAGCGCCTCTCCCGACAACCTCCCGGCAGAGATTTTCTCCCGACAAACTCCCGGTATTCAGCCGGAGCCGGAGGCCACGCCCCCTCCAGCTCGATGCGGACCTGAGACTGAGTGGGGGACAGCCTGTTCTCACGTCCGCTTTCCCACAATATAAACAGCTTGCCTGCCCAATGACGTCATAACATCTAGGGCTTTTAGAGAGTAGAGTGCACAACTGCCCGCGCAACGAGGAGACGGAGCAGCAGAACGAGGAAATTACAGACATGGCGACGACGTCCACGAGCAAGACGAAGAAATACGCTCGCAAGTTCCAAAACGAATGGAGACAAGAATTTCCGTTCATCCAGGACAGTTGGAAGGGGAAGGTGTATGTTGCCTGTAAATATGTAGAACACACTTCTCTATTGAACACGGTGGCCGAAATGATATACTCATCATGAACGGAGAAGTTAAACAGGACAATACTGCCATCTAATGTATAGCCACCGGAACACTGAAATTCAAGTATTTCTTTTATGTAAATAAAATAAATATATATATAGCTAGAATTCACTGAAAGTCAAGTATTTCATACATACATATATATATATATATATATATATATATATATATATATATATATATATATATATATATATATATATATATATATATATATATATATATATATATATATATATATATATATATATATATATATATATATATATATTAGGGATGTCCGATAAATGCGTTAAAATGTAATATCGGAAATTATCGGTATCGGTTTTTTTATTATCTATATCATTTTTTTTATTATTATTATTTTTTTAAATTAAATCCACATAAAAAACACAAGATACACTTACAATTAGTGCACCAACCCAAAAAACCTCCCTCCCCCCATTTCTTTCTGTTATCAATATTCTGCTTCCTACATTATATATCAATATATATCAATACAGTCTGCAAGGGATACAGTCCGTAAGCACACATGATTGTGCGTGCTGCTGCTCCACTAATAGTACTAACCTTTAACACTTCATTTGACTCATTTTCATTCATTACTAGTTTCTATGTAACTGTTTTTATATTGTTGTACTTTCTTTTTTATTCAAGAAAATGTTTTTAATTTATTCATCTTATTTTACTAATTTTTTAAAAAGTACCTTATCTTCACCATACCTGGTTGTCCAAATTAGGCATACTAATGTGTTAATTCCACGACTGCATATATCGGTTGATATCGGTATCGGTTGATATCGGTATCTGTAATTAAAGAGTTGGACAATATAGGAATATCGGATATCGGCAAAAAGCCATTATCGGACATCCCTAATATATATATATATATATATATATATATATATATATATATATATATATATATATATATATATATATATATATATATATATATATATATATATATATGAAATATATATGA
>NC_084735.1:3350235-3467735 GCF_033978785.1 Entelurus aequoreus
ATATGCCCTTTTTGTCAAAGAAAATCCTGTTTTCTTATGGAAAAAAACACAAAATATGCAATATTTTCACCCAATAAAAAAATTTAAGTGGAATATTTTGGATTATATAATAATTAGAGCCTTAAAAAGGTCAATAACTCATAACAACATTGATTTTAATTCATTATTATTTTTTGAGCAATGACACTCAAAAAAAAAAAAAAAGTCCCACTAAAATGATTGGGTATCCAAAAAGGTCCTGCTCAGTAAAGTTTAAAAACAATAAATCATGCTTTTTTTAAAAACTTTTAACACAATTGTCTCAAGATCAAGTTCAGATCTATCCGTCAATTATAATTTTTATTGTTGTTTATGTTTTTTGTTTGTTTGTTTTAGGCCCCTCAAAAAAACAAAACAAAAAAAAACCTGTGTTTTAAATGGCAAACACAAAATATGCAACATTTTCCCAAAAAACTATCTCAAAGTGGAATATTCATTTTGATTCATTATTTTTTTTAAAGAAAGAAACAGCCTGCATGGCAGCTTTGTGTGATTAGAGTAAACATTGTAACATTTTCTCGTTACATTTCACCTGTTTGCTCTTTTATACCACTTTTTATGTTTTGATTTTTTTTAATCGTATTTTTAGAATGTGCCGTGGGGCCGTTAAAAAATGACCTGCGGGCCGCAAATGGCCCCCGGGCCGAACTTTGGACACCCCTGAACTAAATGCACTGATTTAATGTTTGTCTTTAGATTTTCAGCCACCATACATTTTTTTGTTAAACCCCTGGTGCGTTTATGGCCACACAAAAAGTCGGACAACTCAAACACCACACAAAGTTACACTATGACTCCTCAGTCATACGTGTGCTTATTTTACTGTCATTTATTATTAATGTTAATTTACTTATATTAATCATGGAATGCTGTTACGAGAGAAAGTTACAGGAATGCACACTTCATCCTATGCTTACATTTCATTGTGCAACATGAGGATGTTTAAGAAGAACTAAATGGGATCTCTGAAAGGGGTACAAATGATTTCCAAAGCAGGTATAAAGTTAAGTTAGGTTAAATGAAAGTATTATTATTATTATTATTATTTATCTTACGGTATATATCAAAAATAATATTGAGCAAAATTTAATTGAAATATTGTCGATGTGGACCTCCAGCAGTGCTGGCCCCCGGTAAAAATTAATTGCCCACCCCCTGGTCTAAATACAACAACGTTCGCGCGGTGGCTTCCTGTTCAGCGCAAACTACGTTTCAAAATGAAAGCATAGCAATGACAACATGGATCCTTCCATAACAACTAACTAAATGCACTCATTAAATGTTTGTCTTTAGATTTTCAGCCACCATACATTTTTTTGTTGACATTTCAGTCAAGACAACAAAATTAAAGCGGTAAATTTTGTTAGATATGATTATGAAATGTATTAAAAGTAGTTGCAAGGATCTAAATGAAAATGGGCAGAAACGAGGGTTGTCCTGATACAAACATTTTCAATACCGATACCGGAGCCTTAAGTATTTGCCTATACGGACATTGATCCGATAGATATCAGCAAGAATCATTCATACTTTGTATTATTTTGCATTGTGGCATGTTAAAATGTTTTTTGATTGAGTGAATTGAGTCAAACAGCGAACAATGGTGAGTGTAAAATACACAGACCTATTTATTAATAACTGCCTAAAATGAACGTATGGGCTCAAGATGAGAATTTTTCAAAGTGTCTAGGACGCGAGTCTTTAGCGCCGCCCTAGTGGCTCTCTGGAGATTTTTCAAAAATGTATGAAGAATGGAAAAAGATGAGGGGAAAAAAAAATCTATTTTTTTGTTTTAGTATGGTTTCTGTAGGAGGACAAACATGACACAAACCTCCATAATTGTTATAAAGCACACTGTTTATATTAAACATGCTTCACTGATTCGAGTATTTGGCGAGCGCCGTTTTGTCCAACTCATTTTGGCGGTCCTTGAACTCACCGTATAGTTTGTATACATGTTTAACTTTCTCCGACTTCCTAGGACGTGTTTTATGCCACTTCTTTTTCTGTCTCATTTTGTCCGCCACACTTTTAACGTTGTGCGTGAATGCACAAAGGTGAGTTTTGTTGATGTTATTGACTTGTGTGGAGTGCTATTTAGACATATTTGGTCACTGCATGACTGCAAGCTAATCGATGCTAACATGCTATTTAGGCTAGCTATATGTACATATTGCATCATTATGCCTCATTTGTAGCTATATTTGAGCTACTTTAGTTTCCTTTAAGTCCTCTTAATTCAATTTATATCTCATGACACACTATCTGTATGTAACAGGGCTTTTAATTTGTTGCGGCTCCAGACAGATTTGGTCACTGGATGACTGCAAGCTAATCGATGCTAACATGCTATTTAGGCTAGCTATATGTACATTTGGGCGAGGGCGGACCTACGTCACGTCCGCCTACCAATCGCCTAGCAACCGGGAATTCGTTGAAAACAAACCAGCTCACAGCGAACACAGCATTGACAGAAAAAGAATTTAACGAGCGTTGTGGCTTGGAAGTCGGCGTTAAATCCTTCATTTACGCATTTTTACTTATTCGCATGTCGTGTGAAAAAACGAAAATGTATTATTTGCGTCAGACTCGTCTCAGGGAACTTCAAAGCTTCTCAGGCTTAGCTTAGCTTGCTAGTTAGCTTAGCCTGCGCGCTACTAAGAAAGAGACGCGGAAGTTCTCAACAACAAGATCAAGTGTTAGTGTATAAAATATTGAGAGATTTGAGGGCTACATGTATTGTTTAAGTACAACTGTTCTTCGCCAGGTGTTCTTTGGCCGCCCTGGCTTACGTTTTCCCGGTGGTGTCCATCTTAACGCTGCCTTTGGTATCCTCTCGTTGTCCGGTTTTCGAAAATAGCTAGCTAGGCTATAGACCAGGGGTCACCAACCTTTTTGAAAGCAAGAGCTACTTCTTGGGTAGTGATTAATGCGAAGGGCTACCAGTTTGATACACACTTAAATAAATTGCCAGAAATAGCCAATTTGCTCAATTTACCTTTGATGTTATTATTAATAATTAATGATATTTAAACTTAATTGAACGGTTTAAAAGAGGAGAAAACACGAAAAAAATTACAATTAAATTTTGAAGCATAGTTTATTTTCAATTTCGACTCTTTAAAATTCAAAATTCAACCGAAAAAAAGAAGAGAAAAACTTAAAAAAATAATTTATGGAACATCATTAGTAATTTTTCCTGATTAAGATTAATTTTAGAATTTTGATGACATGTTTTAAATAGGTTAAAATCCAATCTACACTTTGTTAGAATATATAACAAATTGGACCAAGCTATATTTCTAACAAAGACAAATCATTATTTCTTCTAGAATTTCCAGAACAAAAATTTTAAAAGAAATTCAAAAGACTTTGAAATAAGATTTAAATTTGATTCTACAGATTTTCTAGATTTGACAGAATAATTTTTTTTAAATTTTAATCATAATAAGTTTGAAGAAATATTTCACAAATATTCTTCGTCGAAAAAACAGAAGCTAAAATGAAGAATTAAATTAAAATGTATTTATTATTCTTTACAATAAAAAAAAAAAAAAATACTTGAACATTGATTTAAATTGTCAGGAAAGAAGAGGAAGGAATTTAAAAGGTAAAAAGGTATATGTGTTTAAAAATACTAAAATAATTTTTAAGGTTGTATTTTTTCTCTAAAATTGTCTTTCTGAAAGTTATAAGAAGCAAAGTAAAAAAATTAATGAATTTAAACAAGTGAAGACCAAGTCTTTAAAATATTTTCTTGGATTTTCAAATTCTATTTGAGTTTTGTCTCTCTTAGAATTAAAAATGTCGGGCAAAGCGAGACCAGCTTGCTAGTAAATAAATACAATTTAAAAAATAGAGGCAGCTCACTGGTAAGTGCTGCTATTTGAGCTATTTTTAGAACAGGCCGGCGGGCTACTCATCTGGTCCTTACGGGCTACCTGGTGCCCGCGTTGGTGACCCCTGCTATAGACTATATAGTATATACCGCATGTTATTTTTGTACAACAACAACTTCAGCTGTCGAACGTTATAAGGTACAAATTCAACAAGTACAACATTAGCACGGACGGTATAGCCAAGTTGTGGTTAAGAAGGTGGATTTTTGTTCCTTATATTTACCAGAAACGAAGTGATCCGAACACACGACCCGGGACTTTGGGGGACTCCAGCGAGAACCGTCCTCGTTTTCCCGGTGTAAAGCTGCGAGCCATTTGTCTCGTCTCTGTGGGCTTTTATCGCGCTTTGGCAGAACAAAATACAACCTTTGTTTTCCCTGTTTCCAGTTGTGGTTAGCACAACCAAAAACAACACCGTTTTTCGGCATTTTGGAGGCAGAATGACGGGTTTAACCAGCGTAGGTCGACAGGTTAAAGAGTAATGGTTTTATTTCAACGCCAGTCTGGTTGCTATGGCTCGAAGAACCCGTATGTAGCTCAGTTGCCCGGATGTCGGCCCTCACCCATAGCATCATTATGCCTCATTTGTAGCTATATTTGAGCTCATTTAGTTTCCTCTAAGTCCTCTTAATTCAATTTATATCTAATGACACATGTAATATGGCTTTTAATTTTTTCCGGCTCCAGACAGATTTGTTTTTGTATTTTTGGTCCAATATGGCTCTTTCAACATTTTGGGTTGCCGACCCCTGGTCTAGGAGGAGCGGCCTGTAAAAAGGCCGAAATGGCGTGGAGCCCTCCCGGGTAGAAAAGTCAGATTAGTGCCTTACGTTGATGGAGGTACATAAAGGGTTAGGGCTAGGGTTATCGTTGGATCTTCACCTGGGTAAGGAATTCAAAATTAGTCCCTCTACTTGCTGGAAGTCACAAAAAAACCCTGTAAATTTGCCTAAGTGTCTCGGTGCGTGTCCCTTTAAGAAGCCCGACCTGCCGTGGATCTCCACTCGGAGGTCATAATCAAAATTAGTCCCTCTACTTGCTGGAAATCACAAAAAAAAACTGTAAATTTGCCTAAGTGTCTAGGTGCGTGTCCCTTTAAAGCAGTGGTCCCCAACCTTTTTGTAGCTGGGGACCGGTCAATGCTTGAAAATTTGTCCCACGGACCGGGGGGGGGGGGGGGGGGGGGTTTAATTTTTTAATTTTTTATTTTTTCATAAAGAAATACAATCATGTGTGCTTACGGACTGTATACCTGCAGACTGTATTGATCTATATTGACATACACATACACAATATGTATATATAGTGTTTTTATGTTGATTTAATTTAAAAAAAAAAAAAAAATAAATAAATAAATTATTTTTTATTTTTTTTAATTTCTTGCGCGGCCCGGTACCAATCGGTCCGCGGACCGGTACCGGGCCTCGACCCGGTGGTTGGGGACCTCTGCTTTAAAGGCCTACTGAAAGCCACTACTAGTGACCATGCAGTCTGATAGTTTATATATCAATGATGAAATCTTAACATTGCAACACATGCCAATACGGCCGGGTTAACTTATAAAGTGACATTTTAAATTTCCCGCTAAACTTCCGCTTGAAAACGTCTATGTATGATGACGTATGCGAGTGACGTCACACATTGTATCCAATACAAAAAGCTCGGTTTTCATCGCAAAATTCCACAGTATTCTAAACATTGTTGGTGAATCTTTTGCAATTTGTTTAATGAACAATGGAGACTGCAAAGAAGAAAGCTGTAGGTGGGATCGGTGTATTAGCGGCTGGCTGAAGCAACACAAACAGGAGGACTTTGACTTGGATAGCAGACGCGCTATCCGACGCTAGCCGCCGACCGCATCGATGATCGGGTGAAGTCCTTCGTCGCTCCGTCGATCGCTGGAACGCGGGTGAGCACGGGTGTTGATGAGCAGATGAGGGCTGGCTGGCGTAGGTGGATAGCTAATGTTTTTAGCATAGCTCTGTGAGGTCCCGTTGCTAAGTTAGCTTCAATGGCGTCGTTAGCAACAGCATTGTTAAGCTTCGCCAGGCTGGAAAGCATTAACCGTGTATTTACATGTCCATGGTTTAATAGTATTGTTGATCTTCTGTCTATCCTTCCAGTCAGGGGTTTATTTCTTTTGTTTCTATCTGCAGTTAAGCCCGATGCTATCACATTAGCTCCGTCGTGGAGATAAAAGTCACTGTGAATGTCCATTTCGCGTTCTCGACTCTCATTTTCAAGAGGATATAGTATCCGAGGTGGTTTAAAATACAAATCCGTGATCCACAATAGAAAAAGGAGAGAGTGTGGAATCCAATGAGCCAGCTTGTACCTAAGTTACGGTCAGAGCGAAAAAAGACGCGTCCTGCACTGCACTCTAGTCCTTCACTCTCACGTTCCTCATCCACGAATCTTTCTTCCTGGCTCAAATTAATGGGGTAATCGTCGCTTTCTCGGTCCGAATCGCTCTTGCTGCTGGTGTAAACAACGAGGAAATGTGAGGAGCCTTTCAACCTGCGACGTCACGCTACTTCCGGTACAGGCAAGGCTTTTTTTTTATCAGAGACCAAAAGTTGCGATCTTTATCGTCGTTGTTCTCTACTAAATCCTTTCAGCAAAAATATGGCAATATCGCGAAATGATCAAGTATGACACATAGAATGGATCTGCTATCCCCGTTTAAATAAAAACATTAATTTCAGTAGGCCTTTAAGAAGCCCGACCTGCCGGGGCTCTCCACTCGGCGGTCAGGTTCAAAATGAGTCCCTCTACTTGCTGGAAGTCACACACAAAAAAAGCTCTAAATTTAGGGTAAAAGCAGGGAGTAATCTTGACTCTCTAGTAATTTAAAAATGGTGGCATTTTTTTTCCAAGTGTCACCATTTTAGGGTACCAGCACTCAAAAAGTCGGGAATTTTTCTAAGTAGGAAAGAGGAAAAGAGAGAAAAATATATAAAAAAAAAAAAAATGAACGTATGCTGTCTTTAAGTTGAAGTGGAGAGGTAACTGTGTTTGGTAACAAAATGCATTAAGTTACTAAGCTCATGGCGCAGTACATTGAATGATGCGGACACGTTTGCTACTGGATACTTTGTATGTGTATATGTAGCTATAATTATTTGATGCTTGTTTATATTGACGAATGTGCTGTTTTATTGTTCAATATTGTTACGTATGTCTAGCTTGTGTGATATTGTGTGCTTAGCCGTTGTGTATCTGCTATCTCTTTGTAGCCTATAGCTTAGCATGCTTACCTTTTGTAAATGACTTTAGTAACATAGAAGTAGAGATGTCCGATAATATCGGCCGGCCGATATTATCGGACGATAAATGCTTTAAAATGTAATATCGAAAATTATCGGTATCGTTTTTTTAAATTAAAACAGTGTTTTTTTTCCGTTTTTTTTTAAATTAAATCAACATAAAAAACACAAGATACATTTACAATTAGTGCACCAACCCAAAAAAACTCCCTCCCCCCATTTCTTTCTGTTATTAATATTCTGCTTCCTACATTATATATCAATATATATCAATACAGTCTGCAAGGGATACAGTCCGTAAGCACACATGATTGTGCGTGCTGCTGCTCCACTAATAATACTAACCTTTAACACTTCATTTTACTCATTTTCATTAATTACTAGTTTCTATGTAACTGTTTTTATATTGTTTTACTTTCTTTTTTATTCAAGAAAATGTTTTTAATTTATTTATCTCATTTTATTTTATTAATTTAAAAAAAAAAAAGGACCTTATCTTCACCATACCTGGTTGTCCAAATTAGGCATAATAATGTGTTAATTCCACAAATGTATATATCAGTATCGGTATCGGTTGATATCGGTATCGGTAATTAAAGAGTTGGACAATATCGGAATATCGGATATCGGCAAAAAGCCATTATCGGACATCCCTACATAGAAGACATTGTGTGCTCATTGGAGGACATTCAGATGTTAACTGTCTGTCCTGCTTTGCACAAGTAATCACTTTGCGGGACTGCTTGTATCGCACATGGTATCACACACAAGTAAACACGCTGCTGGGCTGCTTGTATCGCACATGGTATCACACACAAGTGAACAGGCTGCTGGGCTGCTTGTATTGCACATAATATCACACACAAGTAAACACGCTGCTGGGCTGCTTGTATCGCACATGGTATCACACACAAGTAAACAGGCTGCTGGGCTGCTTGTATCGCACATAATATCACACACAAGTAAACACGCTGCTGGGCTGCTTATATCGCACATGGTATCACACACAAGTAAACAGGCTGCTGGGCTGCTTGTATTGCACATAATATCACACACAAGTAAACACGATGCTGGGCTGCTTGTATCGCACATGGTATCACGCACAAGTAAATGTGCTGCAAGACTGCTTGTATCGCATATGATATCACGCACAGGTAAATACGCTGCAGGACTGCTTGTATCGCACATGATATTGTACACAAGTAAACACGCTGCAGGACTGCTTGTATTGCACATGATATCACACACAAGAACACACGCTGCTTGTATCACACATTATATCACACACATGTAAACACGCTGCAGAACTGCTTGTATCGCACATTATATCACACACAAGTACACACGCTGCTTGTATCACACATTATATCACACACATGTAAACACGCTGCAGAACTGCTTGTATTGTACATGATATCACACGCAAGTAAACACACTGCAGGACTGCTTGTATCGCACATGATATCACACACAAGTACACACGCTGCTTGTATCGCACATTATATCACACACATGTAAACACGCTGCAGAACTGCTTGTATTGTACATGATATCACACACATGTAAACACGATGCAGAACTGCTTGCATCGCACATGATATCACACACATGTAAACACGCTGCAGGACTGCTTGTATTGCACATGATATCACACACAAGTAAACACGCTGCAGGACTGCTTGTATCGCACATGGTATCGCAAATAAGTAAAGAAGCTGCAGTACTTCTTGTATCGCACATGATATCACACACATGTTAACACGGTTCAGGACTGCTTGTATCGCACATGACATCGCACACAAGTAAAGACGCTGCAGGACTGCTTATATCGCACATGATATCCCACACAAGTAAACACGTTGCAGGACTGTTTGTATCGCACATGATATCACACACAATTTAACATGCTGCAGGACTGCTTGTATCCCACATGATATCACACAAGTAAAGACGCTGCAGGACTGCTTGTACCGCACATGATATCGCACACAAGTAAAGATGCTGCAGGACTGTTTGTATCGCACATGGTATTGCACACAAGTAAACACACAGCAGGACTGCTTGTATTACACATGATATCACACACAAGTACACACGCTGCTTGTATCGCACATCATATCTCACACATGTAAACACGCTGCAGGACTGCTTGTATTGCACATGATATCACACGCAAGTAAACACGTTGCAGGACTGCTTGTATCGCACATGGTATCGCACACAAGTAAACAAGCCACTGGACTGCTTGTATCGCACATGATGTCGCACACAAGTAAACACACTGCAGGACTGCTTGTATCCCACATGATATCACACACAAGTAAAGACGCTGCAGGACTGCTTGTATCGTACATGATATCACACACAAGTAAACACGTTGCAGGACTGCTTGTATTGCACATGATATCACACACAAGTTAACATGCTGCAGGACTGCTTGTATCGCACATGATATCACACACACGTAAACATGCTTCAGGATTGCTTGTATCGCACATGATGTCACACACAGGTAAAGACGCTGCAGGACTGTTTGTATCGCACATGATATTGCACACAAGTAACCACGCTGCAGGACTGCTTGTATCGCACATGATATCCCACACAAGTAAACACGCTGCAGGACTGCTTGTACCGCACATGATATCGCACACAAGTAAACACGCTGCAGGACTGCTTGTATTGCACATGATATCACACACAAGTACACACGCTGCTTGTATCGCACATTATACCACACACATGTAAACACGCTGCAGGACTGCTTTTATCGCACATGATATCCCACACAAGTAAAGATGCTGCAGGACTGTTTGTATCGCACATGGTATCGCACACAAGTAAACACACAGCAGGACTGCTTGTATTACACATGATATCACACACAAGTACACACGCTGCTTGTATCGCACATCATATCTCACACATGTAAACACGCTGCAGGACTGCTTGTATTGCACATGATATCACACGCAAGTAAACACGTTGCAGGACTGCTTGTATCGCACATGGTATCGCACACAAGTAAACAAGCCACTGGACTGCTTGTATCGCACATGATGTCGCACGGAAGTAAACACACTGCAGGACTGCTTGTATCCCACATGATATCACACACAAGTAAAGACGCTGCAGGACTGCTTGTATCGTACATGATATCACACACAAGTAAACACGTTGCAGGACTGCTTGTATTGCACATGATATCACACACAAGTTAACATGCTGCAGGACTGCTTGTATCGCACATGATATCACACACAAGTTAACATGCTGCAGGACTGCTTGTATCCCACATGATATCACACAAGTAAAGACGCTGCAGGACTGCTTGTACCGCACATGATATCGCACACAAGTAAAGATGCTGCAGGACTGTTTGTATCGCACATGGTATTGCACACAAGTAAACACACAGCAGGACTGCTTGTATTACACATGATATCACACACAAGTACACACGCTGCTTGTATCGCACATCATATCTCACACATGTAAACACGCTGCAGGACTGCTTGTATTGCACATGATATCACACGCAAGTAAACACGTTGCAGGACTGCTTGTATCGCACATGGTATCACACACAAGTAAACAAGCCACTGGACTGCTTGTATCGCACATGATGTCGCACACAAGTAAACACACTGCAGGACTGCTTGTATCCCACATGATATCACACACAAGTAAAGACGCTGCAGGACTGCTTGTATCGTACATGATATCACACACAAGTAAACACGTTGCAGGACTGCTTGTATTGCACATGATATCACACACAAGTTAACATGCTGCAGGACTGCTTGTATCGCACATGATATCACACACACGTAAACATGCTTCAGGATTGCTTGTATCGCACATGATGTCACACACAGGTAAAGACGCTGCAGGACTGTTTGTATCGCACATGATATTGCACACAAGTAACCACGCTGCAGGACTGCTTGTATCGCACATGATATCCCACACAAGTAAACACGCTGCAGGACTGCTTGTACCGCACATGATATCGCACACAAGTAAACACGCTGCAGGACTGCTTGTATTGCACATGATATCACACACAAGTACACACGCTGCTTGTATCGCACATTATACCACACACATGTAAACACGCTGCAGGACTGCTTTTATCGCACATGATATCCCACACAAGTAAAGATGCTGCAGGACTGTTTGTATCGCACATGGTATCGCACACAAGTAAACACACAGCAGGACTGCTTGTATTACACATGATATCACACACAAGTACACACGCTGCTTGTATCGCACATCATATCTCACACATGTAAACACGCTGCAGGACTGCTAGTATTGCACATGATATCACACGCAAGTAAACACGTTGCAGGACTGCTTGTATCGCACATGGTATCGCACACAAGTAAACAAGCCACTGGACTGCTTGTATCGCACATGATGTCGCACGGAAGTAAACACACTGCAGGACTGCTTGTATCCCACATGATATCACACACAAGTAAAGACGCTGCAGGACTGCTTGTATCGTACATGATATCACACACAAGTAAACACGTTGCAGGACTGCTTGTATTGCACATGATATCACACACAAGTTAACATGCTGCAGGACTGCTTGTATCGCACATGATATCACACACACGTAAACATGCTTCAGGATTGCTTGTATCACACATGATGTCACACACAGGTAAAGACGCTGCAGGATTGTTTGTATCGCACATGATATTGCACACAAGTAAACACGCTGCAGGACTGCTTGTATTGCACATGATATCACACACAAGTACACACGCTGCTTGTATCGCACATTATACCACACACATGTAAACACGCTGCAGGACTGCTTTTATCGCACGTGATATCCCACACAAGTAAAGATGCTGCAGGACTGTTTGTATCGCACATGGTATTGCACAAAAGTAAACACACAGCAGGACTGCTTGTATTACACATGATATCACACACAAGTACACACGCTGCTTGTATCGCACATCATATCTCACACATGTAAACACGCTGCAGGACTGCTTGTATTGCACATGATATCACACGCAAGTAAACACGTTGCAGGACTGCTTGTATCGCACATGGTATCACACACAAGTAAACAAGCCACTGGACTGCTTGTATCGCACATGATGTCGCACACAAGTAAACACACTGCAGGACTGCTTGTATCCCACATGATATCACACACAAGTAAAGACGCTGCAGGACTGCTTGTATCGTACATGATATCACACACAAGTAAACACGTTGTAGGACTGCTTGTATTGCACATGATATCACACACAAGTTAACATGCTGCAGGACTGCTTGTATCGCACATGATATCACACACACATAAACATGCTTCAGGATTGCTTGTATCGCACATGATGTCACACACAGGTAAAGACGCTGCAGGACTGTTTGTATCGCACATGATATTGCACACAAGTAACCACGCTGCAGGACTGCTTGTATCGCACATGATATCCCACACAAGTAAACACGCTGCAGGACTGCTTGTACCGCACATGATATCGCACACAAGTAAACACGCTGCAGGACTGCTTGTATTGCACATGATATCACACACAAGTACACACGCTGCTTGTATCGCACATTACACCACACACATGTAAACACGCTGCAGGACTGCTTTTATCGCACATGATATCCCACACAAGTAAAGATGCTGCAGGACTGTTTGTATTGCACATGATATCGCACACAAGTAAACACACAGCAGGACTGCTTGTATTGCACATGATATCACACACAAGTACACACACTGCTTGTATCACACATCATATCACACTCATGTGAACACGCTGCAGGATTGCTTGTATCGCACATCATATCACACGCAGGTAAACAAGCCACTGGACTGCTTGTATCGCACATGCTATCGCACACAAGTAAACACACTGCAGGACTGCTTGTATTGCACATGATATCACACACAAGTACACACGCTGCTTGTATCGCACATCATATCACACTCATGTAAACACGCTGCAGGATTGCTTGTATCGCACATCATATCACATGCAAGTAAACAAGCCACTGGACTGCTTGTATTGCACATGCTATCGAACACAAGTAAACACACTGCAGGACTGCTTGTATTGCACATGATATCACACACAAGTACACACGCTGCTTGTATCGCACATCATATCACACTCATGTAAACACGCTGCAGGATTGCTTGTATCGCACATCATATCACACGCAAGTAAACAAGCCACTGGACTGCTTGTATCGCACATGCTATCGCACATGCTATCGCACATAAGTAAACACACTGCAGGACTGCTTGTATTGCACATCATATCAAACGCAAGTAAACATGTTGCAGGACTGCTTGTATCGCACATGGTATTGCACACAAGTAAACAAGCCACTGCACTGCTTGTATCGCACATGATATCGCACACAAGTAAACACACTGCAGGACTGCTTGTATTGCACATGATATCACACGCAAGTAAATCCGCTGCTTGTATCGCACATAATATCCCACACAAGTAAAGACGCTGCATGATGGCTTGTATCGCACATGGTATCACACACAAGTAAACACGCCACAGGACTGCTTGTATCGCACATTATATCGCACGCAAGTAAATCCGCTGCTTGTATCGCACATAATATCCCACACAAGTAAAGACCCTGCATGACGGCTTGTATCGCACATGATGTCGCACACAAGTAGACACGCTCTAGGGCTGCTTGTACCGCACATAATGTCACACGCAAGTAAACACGCTGCTTGTATCGCACATAATATCACGCACAAAACTGTACTTGCTTTCCACTGATATCGGACCGATATCCGACAATAATATAGACCGGCACACGTTGTGAAATGTAAAATAACGACCAGCTACGATTAGGGATGTCCAATAATGGCTTTTTGCCGATATCCGATATGCCGATATTGTCCAACTCTTTAATTACAGATACCGATATCAACCGATACCGATATCAACCGATATATGCAGTCGTGGAATTAACACATTATTATGCCTAATTTGGACAACCATGTATGGTGAAGATAAGGTACTTTAAAAAAAATTAATACAATAAAATAAGATAAATAAATTAGCAGTTACATAGAAACTAGTAATGAATGAAAATGAGTAAAATGAAGTGTTAAAGGTTAGTACTATTAGTGGAGCAGCAGCACGCACAATCATGTGTGCTTACGGACTGTATCCCTTGCAGACTGTATTGATATATATTGATATATAATGTAGGAAGCAGAATATTAATAACAGAAAGAAACAACCCTTTTGTGTGAATGAGTGTAAATGGGGGAGGGACGTTTTTTGGGGTTGGTGCAATAATTGTAAGTGTATCTTGTGTTTTATGTTGATTTAATTAAAAAAAAACAAAAAAACAAAAAACGATACCGATAATAAAAAAAACCGATACCGATAATTTCCGATATTACATTTTTAAGCATTTATCGGCCGATAATATCGGCAGGCCGATATTATCGGACATCTCTAATATCAATATATATCAATACAGTCTCCAAGGGATACAGTCCGTAAACTAGTTATTAATGAAAATTAGAGATGTCGGCCTGCCGATAATATCGGTCGATAAATGCTTTAAAATGTAATATCGGAAATTATCTGTATCGTTTTTTTTTTTATCGGTATCGTTTTTTTTGGTTTTTATTTATTAAATCAACATAAAAAACACAAGATACACTTACAATTAGTGCACCAAGCCAAAAAACCTCCCTCCCCCCATTTACACTCATTCACACAAAAGGGTTGTTTCTTTCTGTTATTAATATTCTGGTAGGTTCCTACATTATATATCAATATATATCAATACAGTCTGCAAGGGATACAGTCCGTAAGCACACATGATCGTCCACTAATAGTACTAACCTTTAACACTTCATTTGACTCATTTTCATTAGGGATGTCCGATAATAGCTTTTTTGCCGATATCTGATATTCCGATATTGTCCAACTTTTAATTACCGATACCGATATCAACCGATACTTATTTATACAGTCGTGGAATTAACACATTATTATGCCTAATTTGGACAACCAGGCATGGTGAAGATAAGGTCCTTTTTAAAAAAAATAAATAAATAAGATAAATAAATTTAAAACATTTTCTTGAATAAAAAAGAAAGTACAACAATATTAAAACAGTTACATAGAAACTAGTAATGAATGAAAAAGAGTAAAATGAAGTGTTAAAGGTTAGTATTATTAGTGGAGCAGCAGCACGCACAATCATGTGTGCTTACGGACTGTATCCCTTGCAGACTGTATTGATATATATTGATATATAATGTAGGAAGCACAATATTGATAACAGAAAGAAATGGGGGGAGGGAGGTTTTTTGGGTTGGTGCACTAATTGTAAGTGTATCTTGTGTTTTTTATGTTGATTTAATAAAAAAACAAAAAAAACAAAAAAAAACCGATACAGATAATAAAAAAACCGATACCGATAATTTACGATATTACATTTTTAACGCATTTATCGTCCGATAATATCGGCAGGCCGATATTATCGGACATCCCCTAATATATATATCTATATATATATATATATATATATATAGATAGATAGATATATTTTTGGGTTGGTGCACTAATTGTGAGTGTATCTTGTGTTTTTTATGTGGATTTAATTTTAAAAATTTAAAAAAAAAAAAAACCCGATACTGATAATAAAAAAAACGATACCGATAATTTCCGATATTACATTTTTAACGCATTTATCGTCTCTAGCTACGATCTTTCTGGCAGGGAAACATTTGTTCTGATATCATGAAGTCGTTGCCGACAATACCGCGGGAAGGGCTGGCTCACATGTCACATGTTGATTTAATACAAAAAAAAATAAAATAAAAAAAACGATACTGATAATAAAAAAAACGATACCGATAATTTACGATATTACATTTTTAACGCATTTATCGTCCGATAATATCGGTAGACCGATATTATCGGACATCTCTAGCTACGATCTTTCTGGCAGGGAAACATTTGTTCTGATATCATGAAGTCGTTGCCGACAATACCGCGGGAAGGGCCGGCTCACATGTCACACCGTCCGATGCCAACGGGATCCGGCGTGCACATACACGCGGCGAGCTGTTTGCCGCCGGCCCGCCTGAGGGGGAGGGGGAGGGGGGGGTAGCGGAGCGACGCTATACAGTTCCATAGATCCTTTATGCAAACAGATGGTCAGCTCGCACGCTGCCTGGTCGTTGGGCTGTTCAAGTGAAAAGTCAACATGGCGGAGGGCGCTGCAGCTTGCACGGCCAACAAACTTATCAAAGTCACTCACCTTTGGTGTGTGTGTGTGTGTGTGTGTGTGTGTGTGTGTGTGTGTGTGTGTGTGTGTGTGTGTGTGTGTGTGTGTGTGTTCTGGCAATGCTTACTTAACGGGGACATCGCTCTGTCACCTTTAGGGGACCTCTGACGGTACGGGGACAAAAAAAACAGGCCCCCTAAAGGGAAACTTTTTTAAATGATAGTCAGATCCATTCTGAAGATGCCTAAGTGATGAGTAATGAGTTTGTATTTTATTTCTGAGAAAAAAATTAATTTTCTTGAAAAGTGAAACATTTGTTTTCCTGGCATTAATAGTACTGTGATTCTGTATGGTATCCATCCTTAGTTCAAACTAGAGATGTCCGATAATATCGGCCTGTCGATATTATCGGCCGATAAATGCTTTGAAATGTAATATCGGAAATTATCGGTATCGTTTTTTTAAATTATCGGTATCGTTTTTTTAAATTTTTGTTTAAATTTTTATTTTTTTTATTTTTTAAATTAAATCCACATAAAAAACACAAGATACACTTACAATTAGTGCACCAACCTAAAAAAAAACCTCTCTCCCCCATTTACACTCATTCACACAAAAGGGTTGTTTCTTTCTGTTATTAATATTCTGCTTCCTACATTATATATCAATATATATCAATACAGTCTGCAAGGGATACAGTCCGTAAGCACACATGATTGTGCGTGCTGCTGCTCCACTAATAGTACTAACCTTTAACACTTCATTTTCCTATAAACGCACTCGGCAACCTTGTGGACAGCCTTCCCAGAAGAGTTGAAGCTTTAATACAGGGGTGTCCAAAGTGCGGCCCGGGGGCCATTTGCGGCCCGCAGCACACATTCTGGAAATACTATTGTAAAAATAAAAAAGAACATTAAAAAAAGTGGAATGAGGTGAAATCTAACGAGAAAAAGTTGCAATGTTGACACAAAAGCTGCCATGTAGGCTGTTTTTTTATTTATTTAGTCTTTCTTTATTTTTCTTTTTTTGTCATTGCTCAAAAAAAAATAAAAATAAAATAAAAATCCATGTTATGATAAATTATTTTCAGGGCTCCAATGACTTCAAATATTTCACTTTAAAATGTTGTATGTGGTAAATACTGCATATATTGTGTAGTAGCCATATAAAAACATCAAAGTTTTCTTTGACAAAAGCACATAAAACAAACAAAATAATAGTTCCAGCATAAAATCGACAGATATATCTGAAGTTGATCTATGTATCACTTTATGAATGGGGCACCTTTTGGATCCCAAATATATTTAGTGATTTTTTATTTATCTTTTTTCTGTGATTACTCAAAAATATGAAAGAATTAAAATCAATGGTGTCCTGCATTATTGATCTTTTAGGGCTGTAATGACTAAATACTGCATATTTCAGTTTTACTCTAAACAAAACTAAGTTGTTTTTGACAGAAAAGCCATAAAACATTTTTTTTTTATTTGTATTACTTTATATCAACTTGAAGTTGATATAGAGATTTACTGTAAGCGTTAAATAATTTAAAAAAAAAGTATAATCTGACTCATTTTTAACATTTTAATGACTGAGACCCTTTATGGTCCCCGGGACCCCTAAAGGTAAAATAAATACAAAATCCATATATTTTGTTATTTTAGTGGATTGTCCAGAGCTTAAACAGCAACAAAAGTGAATTTAGTACAACAAGTTTATTTACTCATAGTCAAAAGTGCATAAGTTGGATTGTTTTGTCCCTGCAAACAAACGGCTGTCCTCCGGAGGACACACAAAAAGCAATCTCTCCCGAATTTTTTCTCGTGCGTCACTCTCGTGGTCTTCGACATGTGTGTTTTTGCAACATCCTTGGATCCCTTAATCATACTTAGACAATCAAAACATTCTGTAGACAGGTTGGCACGACTTAATAGTCACTTTTTGTCCCACACCCGGTTCATTCAATGGCACAGAATAGAAGGGAAATTAAATGAGCGTACATTCTTGACAGACATGAAATAGAGGTCAAGGGTCAGAAATTCTACTACATTATGGTTTGAAACTGAAAAATATCAAAATGGCCCCCACATGCTTTCATTTTTCCGTGTGCGGCCCTCAGTGGAAAAAGTTTGGACACCCCTGCATTAATAGCTGCAAAAGGTGGAGCCACATCCTATTGGACCCTATGGGTTAGGAGTGGGATGGCACTTCAAGTTCATATGTGAGTCGAGGCAGGTGGCCAAATACTGATCAGTCAGAGCTTTGAAAGGTGTCAATCAACAGGGGGCTGATCACGTGCTTTTTCACAAAAATGGTCCGATACCGACCGGCGGTCGATCGATCGGCACATCCCTAGTTTGCACTGCTTGGCTTTCGTCGTGTCATTTTGTCACAACATCCATCCACCCTGCAGCCGTACCTAATATCGCGTCCGGCGAGTGCAATGTTGACAATAATTGGCGGGGTCCTCGCGTCGGTGTTGCGCAACCATCCCCACAACATAATGATCCGTGAGCACCGTGATGGCAAACAGAGAGGGAGGAAAAAACCAAGCGCGATTGTGAATGGCTGAACATCAAACCGGGGTGACGCATGGAGTAGACAGATGATTCAGCGTCATGCCGTGACTTCATTTGCATAATTACTCCATGCGTTCACATTGTCATCGCAAGGGGCCCGCAGAGAGTGGGCGACACATCACAGTGCATTTATTGCATTCAAATCCACCTTTCTTTGTGGTTTTTTTCTCTTTTCTTCCCAGCGAGAGGCGGCACGTGGGCGACCACGCCACACAGGAAGTGCTGCGCAGCTTGTCCCGTGATTGGACGCAGCCAAACTACCTCAAGGTAATGTTGCCATTTTCAACGCGATTGACTCCAAAACCACTCCAACGTACGTAAAAGTAAGGCTCCCCTTTTCCAAAAAATGTGCTTTGCTATTGACATGCTACTGGTTAGCATTAGCAATTTTACATGGCGATTCCAACACCTCCAAGCACGCTACAATGAAAGATCTGGTGCGTAATAAGTACAATAAGTTACTTTTACCTTGAAAATCATTTTTTGTCTTGAAAATAATTTTTTTTCTCCTTGAAAATATTTTTTTTTTCTTGAAAACATTTTTTTGTCTTGAAAATCAACTTTTACCTTGAAAATAATTTTTTGTCTTGAAAATCAACTTTTACCTTGAAAATCATTTTTTGTCTTGAAAATCAACTTTTACCTTGAAAATCATTTTTTGTCTTGAAAATCAACTTTTACCTTGAAAATCATTTTTTGTCTTGAAAATAATTGTTTTCCTCAAATCATTTTTTGTCATGAAAATCAACTTTTACCTTGAAAATCATTTTTTTGTCTTGAAAATCACTTTTACCTTGAAAATCATTTTTTGTCTTGAAAATCAACTTTTATCTTGAAAATAATTTTTTGTCATGAAAATCAACTTTTAACTTGGAATTTTTTTGTCTTGAAAATCAACTTTTACCTTGAAAATCATTTTTTGTCTTGAAAAGAATTTTTTTCCTTGAAAAGAATTTTTTATCATGAAAATCAACTTTTACCTTGAAAATCATTTTTTTTCTTGAAAATCAACTTTTACCTTGAAAATCATTTTTTGTCTTGAAAATATTTTTTTTTCCTTGAAAATATTTTTTTGTCTTGAAAATCAACTTTTACCTTGAAAATCATTTTTTGTCTAGAAAATCAACTTTTAATTTGAAAATAATTTTTTTACCTTGAAAATCATTTTTTGTCTTGAAAATCAACTTTTACCTTGAAAATCAACTTTTACCTTGAAAATAATTTTTTGTCTTGAAAATCATTTTTTGTCTTGAAAATATATTTTTTTCCTTGAAAATATATTTTTTTTCTTGAAAATATTTTTTTGTCTTGAAAATCAACTTTTACCTTGAAAATCATTTTTTTTTACCTTGAAAATCATTTTTTCTCATGAAAATCAACTTTTACCTTGAAAATGTTTTTTTTTTCTTGAAAATCAATTTTTACCTTGACAATATTTTTTTGGTGAAGAGTGAAGGACTCCTCAAACACTCTTTTCTTCACTTCAACTCATGATTGGCAAACAATTATTCAAGTAAAAAAAATATTTGTAAGTAAGAAAAAAATATTTTCTAACAGTAAAAAAACAAAAACAGTTTTGTCCATTAAAATAAAATGATTATTAATGTAAACATTTTTTTTATTTTTATTTTATTATTTTTATTTTCAACTTTTACCTTGAAAATCATTTTTTGTCTTGAAAATCATTTTTTTCCTTGAAAATCATTTTTTGGCATGAAAATCAACTTTTACCTTGAAAATCATTTTTTTTCTTGAAAATCAACTTTTACCTTGAAAATCATTTTTTTTACCTTGAAAATCTTTTTTTGTCATGAAAATCAACTTTTACCTTGAAAATAATTTTTTGTCTTGAGAAAAGCGCTATATAAATATAATTCACACTTCACTTCACAAAATGTTTTGGTATCCTGGAGCATACAAAGTTAAGTTAAAGTACCAATGATTGTCACACACACACACACCAGGTGTGGTGAAATGTGTCCTCTGCATTTGACCCATCACCCTTGATCACCCCCTGGGAGGTGAGGGGAGCAGTGGGCAGCAACGGTGCCACGCCCGGTTATCATTTTTGGTGATTTAACCCCCAATTCCAACCCTTGATGCCGAGTGCCAAGCAGGGAGGTAATGGCTCCCATTTGGTATGACTCACAACCTACCGATCTCAGGGCGGACACTCTAACCTTGTGGTGGAACGTTGCGATGCCCCGCTGGATGCATTAAACAATGTAACAAGGTTTTCCAAAATAAATCAACTCAAGTTATGGAAAAAAAAAATGCCAACATGTCACTGCCATATTTATTATTCAAGTCACAAAGTGCATTCTTTTTTTTACATGCCTCAAAACAGCAGCTTGGAATTTGGGACATGCTCTCCCCGAGTACTTTTACTCCTTACTTTTTGAAACCGACAATTTCCGATATTACATTTTAAAGCATTTATCGGCCGATATCATCGGGCATCTCTAGGGACAACCCTTTTAAGTTGATGGAAGTCAGAACTGTCGTTGCAAATTGAAATTCTACGGCCGACGGCGCTTGTTATACACCTCGTATAATTAAACGCCTTATCGTGCTTGCAATTGTTATCAGGCTGTAAGATTCCTCCTGGGAGGATTTCATCTCAAATGGCAATCGCCGTGTCACCTCGCTGTCGGAAATAAGCCCCCTGCCTCTCTCTCCTCCCTCTCGCCTTGTCGGGAGCCCAAGAGAACATCTCTGGTGCTGCCAAGTCATTCCTCACGAGCGCCACCTCGCCAAACTGGCCGGATAAGAAGGCGGCGAGTGAGAGCGCGAGCGTCTTGCGTAACGCGTCTGGAGCGGGACCAGCGGCGGCGAGTGCCAGCCATCGACGTTGGCGCCGTTGCGAGCCGAGGAACGGCAAGAACCGCTGGGAACGCTCATTTGTCTCTCTCGCTCTGCAGGTTTACTGCAGACGTCCATTATGCAGCACTAATGTACGCAAAGTAAACTAACAGCCGCTGCAGGAAGTCGGATGCCTTTTAAGGCGCTGGCGAGCGCACCTTGTGTCAAATGTGAAAAACATGGTCAAACAGCAACTGTCAATCACTCAATCAAAGTTGACTTATATAGCCCTGAATCACGAGTGTCTCAAAGGGCTGCACAAGCCACAACCACATCCTCGGCTCAGATCCCACATCAGGGCAAGAAAATACTCAACCCAATGGGATGACAATAAGAAACCTTGGAGGGGAGCGCAGATGTGTCTTTAAACATGAAGTGGAGTGGTAATCGGTTTATTTTTGGCCTACACCTTGTGGCCACAAAAGTGCATGAAGTTAAGCTCATCGTGCAGTAAGTTGAATGATGCGGACACGTTTGTTACTGCATACTCTCCAATGCTTGCATCGCACATGATATCACACACAAGTAAACACACTGCTTATAATGCACATGGTATTGCACACAAGTAAACACGCCACAGGACTGCTTGTATCGCACATGATATCGCACACAAGTAAACACACTGCTTATATTGCACATGATATCACACGCAAGTAAACACGCCACATGACTGCTTGTATCGCACATGATATCACATACAAGTAAACACGCTGCTTATATTGCACATAATATCACACGCAAGTAAACACACCACAGGACTGCTTGTATCGCACATGATATCACATACTGCTTATATTGCACATGATACCAAACGCAAGTAAACACGCCACATGACTGCTTGTATCGCACATGATATCGCACACAAGTAAACACACTGCTTATATTGCACATGATATCACACGCAAGTAAACACGCCACATGACTGCTTGTATCGCACATGATATCACATACAAGTAAACACACTGCTTATATTGCACATAATATCACACGCAAGTAAACACACCACAGGACTGCTTGTATCGCACATGATATCACATACTGCTTATATTGCACATGATACCAAACGCAAGTAAACACGCCACATGACTGCTTGTATCGCACATGATATCGCACACAAGTAAACACACTGCTTATATTGCACATGATATCACACGCAAGTAAACACGCCACATGACTGCTTGTATCGCACATGATATCACATACAAGTAAACACACTGCTTATATTGCACATAATATCACACGCAAGTAAACACACCACAGGACTGCTTGTATCGCACATGATATCACATACCGCTTATGTTGCACATGATACCAAACGCAAGTAAACACGCCACATGACTGCTTGTATCGCACATGATATCGCACACAAGTAAACACACTGCTTATATTGCACATGATATCACACGCAAGTAAACACGCCACAGGACTGCTTGTATCGCACATGATATCACATACAAGTAAACACACTGCTTATATTGCACATAATATCACACGCAAGTAAACACACCACACGACTGCTTGTATCGCACATGATATCACATACTGCTTATATTGCACATGATACCAAACGCAAGTAAACACGCCACATGACTGCTTGTATCGCACATGATATCGCACACAAATAAACACACTGCTTATATTGCACATGATATCACACGCAAGTAAACACGCCACATGACTGCTTGTATCGCACATTATATCACATACAAGTAAACACACTGCTTATATTGCACATAATATCACACGCAAGTAAACACGCCACATGACTGCTTGTATCGCACATGATATCACATACAAGTAAACACACTGCTTATATTGCACATAATATCACACGCAAGTAAACACACCACAGGACTGCTTGTATCGCACATGATATCACATACTGCTTGTATTGCACATGATACCAAACGCAAGTAAACACGCCACATGACTGCTTGTATCGCACATGATATCGCACACAGGTAAACACACTGCTTATATTGCACATGATATCACACGCAAGTAAACACGCCACATGACTGCTTGTATCGCACATGATATCACATACAAGTATACACACTGCTTATATTGCACATAATATCACACGCAAGTAAACACACCACAGGACTGCTTGTATCGCACATGACATCACATACTGCTTGTATTGCACATGATACCAAACGCAAGTAAACACGCCACATGACTGCTTGTATCGCACATGATATCACACACAAGTAAACACACTGCTTATATTGCACATGATATCACACGCAAGTAAACATGCCACATGACTGCTTGTATCGCACATGATATCACACACAAGTAAACACGCCACAGGACTGCTTGTATCTCACATGATATCACACACAAGTAAACACACTGCTTATATTGCACATAATATCACATGCAAGTTAACACGCCACAGGACTGCTTGTATCTCACATGATATCACACACAAGTAAACACACTGCTTATATTGCACATAATATCACATGCAAGTTAAGGGGGCGGTATGGCGTAGTGGGTAGAGCGGCCGTGCCAGAAACCTGAGGGTTGCAGGTTCGCTCCCCGCCTCTTACCATCCAAAAAATTGCTGCCGTTGTGTCCTTGGGCAGGACACTTCACCCTTGCCCCCGGTGCCGCTCACACCGGTGAATGAATGATGAATGAATGAGTTGTAAAAATGAATGATGGGTTCTCACTTCTCTGTGAAGCGCTTTGAGTGTCTAGAAAAGCGCTATATAAATCTAATCCATTATTATTATTATTAACACGCCACAGGGCTGCTTGTATCTCACATGATATCACACACAAGTAAACACACTGCTTATATTGCACATAATATCACATGCAAGTTAACACGCCACAGGGCTGCTTGTATCGCACATGATATCACACAGAAGTAAACACGCCACAGGACTGCTTGTATCTCACATGATATCACACGCAAGTAAACACGCCACAGGACTGCTTGTATCTCACATGATATCACACGCAAGTAATGTTGCATATTTTGTGTGTCTAACTTAAAAACAAAGTTTTTTTTGACCAAAAAAAGACTCTCCTGGGTTATAATAATAAATTGAGTAATCAAACAATAGTCAAAGTCTTTTGTATCCTTTCTGATATGATGGCATGTTGAAATGTAAAAAAATAAAAATAAAACCAAATATTTCATCATTTTCACACAAAACTAACAAATACTAATAACAAAATGTTGGCTCTATTAACACAAAGCTGCCATTCAGGTCTTTGATCAATGTTGTTTTGAATTATTGACCTAATCAAGGCTCCAATTACCTCAAAAACTCCACATTCAAATATTTGTGTGTGTTTAACATAAGAAAAACAAAGTTTTCTTTAAAAAAAAGAAGACATCAAACCAAAAAGTAGCTTTCCTGTGCTGTAATAATAAATTGAGTGATCAAACTATAGTCAAAGTCTTTTGTGTCCTTTCTGACATGATGGAATGTTAAAAATTAAACGATTTCAAACCCAACACTCCATAATTTCTTCATGAAAGTAACAAATACTAATAAAAACGTGTTTGCTATATAAACACAAAGCTGCCATTCAGGTTTTTTTTCCTTCTAAAAACTAAAACTTAAAAAGAAAATAACAATGAATCACAATTAATGTTGTTATGAATTATTGACCTGATCAAGGCTCCAATTACTTCACATCGAAATATTTTTTGGGGGAAATGTTGCATATTTTGTGTGTCTAACTTAAAAACAAAGTTTTTTTTGACCAAAAAAAACAAAAAAAAAGTACCTCTCCTGGGTTATAATAATAAATTGAGTAATCAAACAATAGTAAAAGTCTTTTGTATCCTTTCTGGCATGATGGCATGTTGAAATGTAAAAAAATAATAATAAAACCAAATATTTCATCATTTTCACACAAAACTAACAAATACTAATAACAAAATGTTGGCTCTATTAACACAAAGCTGCCATTCAAGTCTTTGATCAATGTTGTTTTGAATTATTGACCTAATCAAGGCTCCAATTACCTCAAAAACTCCACATTCAAATATTTTTGTGTGTTTAACATAAGTAAAACAAAGTTTTCTTTAAAAAAAAAGAAGACATCAAACCAAAAAGTAGCTTTCCTGTGCTGAAATAATAAATTGAGTGATCAAACTATAGTCAAAGTCTTTTGTGTCCTTTCTGATATGATGGAATGTTAAAAATGAAACGATTTCAAACCCAACACTCCATAATTTCTTCATGAAAGTAACAAATACTAATAAAAACGTGTTTGCTATATTAACACAAAGCTGCCATTCAGGTTTTTTTTTTCTTCTAAAAACTAAAACTTCAAAAGAAAATAACAATGAATCACAATCAATGTTGTTATGAATTATTGACCTGATCAAGGCTCCAATTACTTCACATCGAAATATTTTTTGGGGGAAATGTTGCATATTTTGTGTGTCTAACTTAAAAACAAAGTTTTTTTTGACCAAAAAAAAACAAAAAAAAGTACCTCTCCTGTGTTATAATAATAAATTGAGTAATCAAACAATAGTCAAAGTCTTTTGTATCCTTTCTGATATGATGGCATGTTGAAATGTAAAAAAATAATAATAAAACCAAATATTTCATCATTTTCGCACAAAACTAACAAATACTAATAACAAAATGTTGGCTCTATTAACACAAAGCTGCCATTCAGGTCTTTGATCAATGTTGTTTTGAATTATTGACCTAATCAAGGCTCCAATTACCTCAAAAACTAAATAGTTGTGTGTGTTTAACATAAGAAAAACAAAGTTTTCTTTAAAAAAAAAGAAGACATCAAACCAAAAAGTAGCTTTCCTGGGCTGTAATAATAAATTGAGTGATCAAACTATAGTCAAAGTCTTTTGTGTCCTTTCTGACATGATGGAATGTTAAAAATTCAACGATTTCAAACCCAACACTCCATAATTTCTTCATGAAAGTAACAAATACTAATAAAAACGTGTTTGCTATATTAACACAAAGCTGCCATTCAGGGTTTTTTTCTTCTTCTAAAAACTAAAACTTGAAAAGAAAATAACAATGAATCACAATTAATGTTGTTATGAATTATTGACCTGATCAAGGCTCCAATTACTTCACATCGAAATATTTTTGGGGGAAATGTTGCATATTTTGTGTGTCCAACTTAAAAACAAAGTTTTTTTTGACCAAAAAACCCCCCAAAAAAGTACCTCTCCTGGCTTATAATAATAAATTGAGTAATCAAACAATAGTAAAAGTCTTTTGTATCCTTTCTGATATGATGGCATGTTGAAATGTAAAAAAAAAAAAAACAACCAAATATTTAATCATTTTCACACAAAACTAACAAATACTAATAACAAAATGTTGGCTCTATTAACACAAAGCTGCCATTCAGGTCTTTGATCAATGTTGTTTTGAATTATTGACCTAATCAAGGCTCCAATTACCTCAAAAACTAAATAGTTGTGTGTGTTTAACATAAGAAAAACAAAGTTTTCTTTAAAAAAAAAGAAGACATCAAACCAAAAAGTAGCTTTCCTGTGCTGTAATAATAAATTGAGTGATCAAACTATAGTCAAAGTCTTTTGTGTCCTTTCTGACATGATGGAATGTTAAAAATTCAACGATTTCAAACCCAACACTCCATAATTTCTTCATGAAAGTAACAAATACTAATAAAAACGTGTTTGCTATATTAACACAAAGCTGCCATTCAGGGTTTTTTTCTTCTAAAAACTAAAACTTCATAAGAAAATAACAATGAATCACAATTAATGTTGTTATGAATTATTGACCTGATCAAGGCTCCAATTACTTCACATCAAATACTCCACATTGAAATATTCATTCAAACTGTTGTTTTTGATATTTGGTGTTTGCTTCAATAAGCGTCAAAGCGAGTGAGATTGTTGACTTCCTGTGGCCGTAGGAGGAGGCTGGATGTTTAAAGTGACTCATCCTGGCTAATGCTTGCTAGCGTTCATCTTCAAATCCCCAAACTGTTGTCGTGTCTGCAGTCCTTTTGCCCGCCGGAAACACCAAGCAGCTGACAATTGCTGACACGAGCGCACGAGTAAATAATCCGTCGGCACGTCTCCGGGAAACCCTTTTTTCTTTTCTTATTTTGTTTTGTTTTTTTTCCCTGACGGCCCGACATTGCACGCGGGCGCCTCGTGTGCGACGTGCAGCCCCCCCCCCCCGGCTTTGTCACTGCCTCGCAAACCGTGACGGCGTCCACGTGATCCGCCGGGGCGGGAGGATAATTGCTGTCTCGGAGGGGGTCACTGGCAAACAAATACGTGCACTCGCCGCTTTATTCGCTGCTCTTGACGACCAGCGATGCAGAAGAATCACACGGCGTGCAAAATGTTGTCGGAAAAATGCCAAAAAAGGATGAAATACTTATTGTATTCAAATATAATGTGCAATATTTGAGAATATTGCACATTATATTTGAATACAATAAGTTGTGGAGCCACACTTTTGTGCACTTTTTCTCTCTTATTACCACATAACTAAGATTTAAAACTAGAGATGTCCGATAATATCGGCCTTGTGTTTTTTATGTCGATTTAATAAAAAATAAAAAATAAAAATTAAAAAAAATATTATCGGCCGATATATGCGTTAAAATGTAATATCGGAAATTATCGGTATCGTTTTTTTTTTTTTTTGTTTTTTTATTAAATCGACATAAAAAACACAAGATACACTTACAATTAGTGCACCAACCCAAAAAACCTCCCTCCCCCATTTACACTCATTCACACAAAAGGGTTGTTTCTTTCTGTTATCAATATTCGGCTTCCTACATTATATATCAATATATATCAATACAGTCTGCAAGGGATACAGTCCGTAAGCACACATGATTGTGCGTGCTGCTGCTCCACTAATAGTACTAACCTTTAACAGTTAATTTGACTCATTTTCATTCATTACTAGTTTCTATGTAACTGTTTTTATATTGTTGTACTTTCTTTTTTATTCAACAAAATGTTTTTAATTTATTTATCTTATTTTACTAATTTTAAAAAAAAGGACCTTATCTTCACCATACCTGGTTGTCCAAATTAGGCATAATAACTGCATATATCGGTTGATATCGGTATCGGTTGATATCGGTAATTAAAGAGTTGGACAATATCGGAATATCGGATATTGGCAAAAAGCCATTATCGGACATCCCTATATATTATATATATTATTATATATATATAATTATAATATATATGTATATATATAATTTTTATTCAAGAAAATGTTTTTAATTTATTTATCTTATTTTACTAATTTTTTTAAAAAGCACCTTATCTTCACCATACCTGGTTGTCCAAATTAGGCATAATAACTGCATATATCGGTTGATATCGGTATCGGTTGATATCGGTAATTAAAGAGTTGGACAATATCGGAATATCGGATATTGGCAAAAAGCCATTATCGGACATCCCTATATATTATATATATTATTATATATATATAATTATAATATATATGTATATATATAATTTTTATTCAAGAAAATGTTTTTAATTTATTTATCTTATTTTACTAATTTTTTTAAAAAGCACCTTATCTTCACCATACCTGGTTGTCCAAATTAGGCATAATAACTGCATATATCGGTTGATATCGGTATCGGTTGATATCGGTAATTAAAGAGTTGAACAATATCGGAATATAGGATATCGGCAAAAAGCCATTATCGGACATCCCTATATATTATATATATTATTATATATATATAATTATAATATATATATAAATAATTTTTATTCAAGAAAATGTTTTTAATTTATTTATCTTATTTTACTAATTTTAAAAAAAAGGACCTTATCTTCACCATACCTGCTTGTCCAAATTAGGCATAATAATGTGTTAATTCCACGACTGCATATATCGGTTGATATCGGTATCGGTTGATATCGGTATCGGTAATTAAAGAGTTGGACAATATCGGAATATCGGATATCGGCAAAAAGCCATTATCGGACATCCCTATTTAAAACCAAGTATTGCATAATTTTGGCATAAAACTAACAAATACTAATAAAAACATGTCGACTCGCAACCCAAAACTGCCATGCGGGGTTTTTTCCCCCTAAAAACTGTATTTGCTCAAAAATAATAATAAATCACAATTAATGTTGTTATGAATTATTGACCTAACCAGCTCCAATTTCTCACATCAAATATTCCACTTTTAAATATTTTTGGGGGAAATATTACATATTTTGTGTTTGCCATATAAAAACAAAGTTTTCTTTGACAAAAAGGGCTTAAAACAAAACAAAAAAAGTAGCTCTCCTGTGTTGTAATAATAAATTGAGTAATCAAACAATAGTCAAAGTTTTTCGTACTCGTTTTGATATGATGGCATGTTGAAATTTAAACGATTTCAAACCAAATATTGCATCATTTTCCTATGAAACTAACAAATATTGACTATATTAACACAAAGCTGCCATGCAGGCTTTTTTTCTAAAAACTGTCAAATTATTAAAAAATTTAAAAAAAAAAAAATCTGAATCAATGAATTATTGACATATTTAAGGCTCCAATTACTTCACAGCAAATAATACACTTTGAAATATTTTAGGGGGGAATATTTCATATTTTGTGTGTTTACCATATGAAAAAACTTAAGTTTTCTTTTACAAAAAAGGCATAAAACAATTTTTTTTTTTTAATCTGAAAAAATAATAAAAACTTAGAATCGATGGATAAATCTGAAGTTGATCCAGAGATTAAAAAAAAAAAAAAAAAGTCTGATATATATATTTTAAACTTTTTTATGACTTTTGGATCTCCAATAATTTTGTTGTTGTTATTTTTAAACTGTCATTGCTCAAAAATAATAATAATGAATTAAAATATTTTTATTATGAATTATTGACATATTTAAGGCTCCAATTACTTCACAGCAAATAATACACTTTGAAATATTTTAGGGGGGAATATTTCATATTTTGTGTGTTTACCATATGAAAAAACTAAGTTTTCTTTTACAAAAAAGGCATAAAACAATTTTTTTTAAAAACCTGAAAAAATAATTAAAACTTAGAATCGACGGATAAATCTGAAGTTGATCCAGAGATTTAAAAAAAAAAAAAAAAAAAAGTCTTATATATTTTAAACTTTTTTATGACTTTTGGATCTCCAATAATTTTGTTGTTGTTGTTATTTTTAAACTGTCATTGCTCAAAAATAATAATAATGAATTAAAATATTTTTATTATGAATTATTGACATATTTAAGGCTCCAATTACTTCACAGCAAATAATACACTTTGAAATATTTTAGTGGGGAATATTTCATATTTTGTGTGTTTACCATATGAAAAAAATAAGTTTTCTTTTACAAAAAAGGCATAAAACAATTTTTTTTTAAAACCTGAGAAAATAATAAAAACTTAGAATCGACGAATAAATCTGAAGTTGATCCAGAGATTTAAAAAAAAAAAAAAAAAAAAAAAGTCTTATATATTTTAAACTTTTTTATGACTTTTGGATCTCCAATAATTTTGTTGTTGTTGTTATTTTTAAACTGTCATTGCTCAAAAATAATAATAATGAATTAAAATATTTTTATTATGAATTATCGACATATTTAAGGCTCCAATTACTTCACAGCAAATAATACACTTTCAAATATTTTGGGGGGGAATATTTCATATTTTGTGTGTTTACCATATGAAAAAACTGAGTTTTCTTTTACAAAAAAGGCATAAAACAATTTTTTTTAAAAAGCTGAACAATTAATTAAAACTTAGAATCGACGGATAAATCTGAAGTTGATCAAGAGATTTAAAAAAAAAAAAAAAAAAAAAAGTCTTATATATTTTAAACTTTTTTATGACTTTTGGATCTCCAATAATTTTGTTGTTGTTGTTATTTTTAAACTGTCATTGCTCAAAAATAATAATAATGACTTAAAATATTTTTATTATGAATTATCGACATATTTAAGGCTCCAATTACTTCACAGCAAATAATACACTTTTAAATATTTTGGGGGGGAATATTTCATATTTTGGTTGATATGAAAAAACTAAGTTTTCTTTTACAAAAAAGGCATAAAACAAATGAACAAAAAACACCTGAAAAAATATTTAAAACTTAGAATTGACGGATAAATCTGAAGTTGATCCAGAGATTAAAAAAAAAAAAGTCTGATATATTTTTAACTTTTTTATGACTTTTGGATCTCCAATAATTTTTTTGTTGTCGTTATTTTTTTAAACTGTCATTGTTCAAAAATAATAATATCGGATTAAAATATTTTTATCATGAATTATTGACATATTTAGGGCTCCAATTAATTCACATTAAATATTTCCCTATGAAACATTTTGGGGGGGGGTTTAATAAAATATTGCATATTTTGTGTTTTAGCCAGACAGGGTTTCGACAAAAAAGTCATTTTATATCGACAGACTTGAAGTTGATCTAGAGAATTACTGTATTTTCCGCACTATAAGGCGCACCGGATTATAAGGCGCACCTTCAATGAATGGCCTATTTTAAAACTTTGTTCATATATAAGGCGCACCGCATTATAAGGCGCACCTTCAATGAATGGCCTATTTTAAAACTTTGTTCATATATAAGGCGCACCGCATTATAAGGCGCATAAAATAGATGCTACAGTAGACCTGTTGTGGTTCAATATTGGTCCATATATAAGGCGCACCTGATTATAAGGCGCACTGTCAGCTTTTGAGAAAATTGGAGGTTTTTAGGTGCGCCTTATAGTGCGGAAAATACGGTCATCATAAAAAAATACAAATAAAATATGACTTTTTTAATTTTTATTTTTATCAAATCAAATCAACTTTATTTATAAAGCACATTTAAAATTGACCACAGGGGTAGCCAAAGTGCTGTACAATGGGCAGGTTAAAAATAATACGAGAACCGAGCAAACACAACGCAACACAAACAGAACACGATAAAAAATAAATAAATAAAATATAAAAACATAAAAACATAAAGGGGCGCCATTGCAGGATGGGTATCATTCAGTGTTAAAAGCCATGGAATAAAAGTATGTTTTTAAGAGAGATTTAAAAACAGGAAGAGAGGAGGCTTGTCTAACACTAAGAGGTAGGTCGTTCCAGAGCTTGGGAGCAGCAGCGGCGAAAGCTCTGTCACCTCTAAGCTTCAGCCTTGTGTCCGGGACCGTCAGTAGCAGCTGATCGGCTGATCTTAGGGATCGGGTGGGGCAGTAAGGCTGAAGGAGGTTATGACTGAGACCCGTCCGGGACCAAACTTGAGAGGAACCCCAAAGGTTAAAAAAAATACAAAATGTTTTATTGTATTGAAAATGAAAAATATCAAAATAGCCACCGCATGCTTTGATTTTGCAGAGTGGAAAAAGTTTGCACACCCCTGCTGTGAGGTATGATGACCCATTTGGATGTTCTTGTTCAAATCCAATCTTCTGGGTGTGTTTGGTATCCAGACGTCATTTAAATCAAACTAAGAGTTTACGCCTTAGAGAGTCTTTTTAACGGGTTGGCTGTGATTGCCGAGATTTAAGCTGGCCTTGCTCTGAGGGTCCCCACGAGGCCTGACTTGGACGCTCTGTGTGCTCAAGCAAGCGAGGCAAATTATCTGCGTCTCCGAGTGGCCCCCGAGCCATATGGACCCTTTCCAGACGCCTCGTGCTGCGTACGTCTGCCTGTGTGCCGCGGCTAAACAAGTCCCTGTCTTCAAAGACCGCCGGCACTTTGCCCCGGGCCCCGGCCTCAGCCCCGCCTACCTGCTAAAATAAAAAAAAATGCACCGCACCAACACGGTTTCTCTCTTGAATCTTTTTCACGTGGTAAAAGCTGCCGTTGCTGCCAAGCCGAGCAGGCGGCGAGCTCAAAGAGATTGTTTGCGGGAGCTCCGAGGCGCCAGCTGAGCTAAGACCACCTGCTGTCTAAACACTGTTGCGTTTGACCAGATGTTCCTCCAAGTGGGATGTAAAGCGCTGGTCAGTCCCAAGTTCCTTAATGACATATAAACTGACTCAAAGGTACCACCAAGCACAGAATAGGTATTTTGTAATTTATTGTCAAATATTTGAGAATAGAGACCAGCCTCGAACAACACATCCAAATGCGTAGCCCAAGTTGATCTGACATTCCAAAGGAAAAAACAACTCTTTTCACACAAAGAAAGCCCCCATCTCCCCCTCAAAGACAAAGAGAAACTGGTATACATGGAAAAATATGAGCTGATTCAAACATGATTATTAATAAAGAAATAACTCTTAAACATATGCATTATCCACAACACCGCGGCCTATGGACAACTTACCGATCCGGGGGGGGGGGGGGGGGGGGGGGGGGGGTATGGATCAGTTCTCGCCTCATGCCTTGATGTGAAGACCTCATTTGTATAAGGGAGTATAGATTTGATTCATCCCGCCATGCGGAAATGTGGTTGCCGTAGACAGGAACACACCCAACAAAGCAACCAAGAGAGCCGACTCCGTCCTAGGCTGCCCACTAGCCCCCCGCGCAACGTCCGGTCCGTGCGGATAATCGAGAATCTTCACATCTTTATGTACACCAATTACATATAGTACTGTACCGATAAGGAATATTGATAGAACGATGTACAACCCTAATCAGGACAAGCCTACCTAATTTGGAGGTGTTGATATCGCCATGCAAAATCGCTAATGCTAAACAGTAGCACGGTTATGGCGTATCCAATGTTACACCTCGTATGCTAATAAAAATGCAAATAAATAATGCTTTTTTTTTCACATCTCTATGTACACCGATTACCGATGAATACTGGTATCAATAAGGAATATCGATATTGGTATCGATAAAGTCCTAATGATATACATCCCTAATCAGGACACGCCTACCTGTAACGTGCATCTTAGTTGTGGTTTTCATGACCAAAATTTGGAGGTGTTGAAATCGCCATGCAAAATCGCTAATGCTAATCAGTAGCATGCATTTTTCAAATCTAATGTAAACATGGTTGCGTTATCCAAGACTTAAAAAGCAGGTGTCGGTAAGACTTCCCTGCTGTGAGATGTTACATCATGTACATGCAAATAAATAATGCTTTATTCCGCATCTTTATGTAGTACCGATAAGATTACCGATGAATACTGGTATCACTAAGGAATATCGATATGGGTATCGATAGTCTTAATGATATACATCCCTAATCAGGACACGCCTACCTGTAACGTGCATCTTAGTTGTGGTTTTCATGACCAAAATTTGGAGGCGTTGAAATCGCCATGCAAAATTGCTAATGCTAATCGGTAGCATGCATTTGTCAAATCTAATGTAAACATGGTTGCGTTATCCAAGACTTAAAAAGCAGGTGTCGGTAAGACTTCCCTGCTGTGAGATGTTACATGATGTACATGCACATAAATAATGCTTTATTCCGCATCTTTATGTAGTACCGATAAGATTAACGATGAATACTGGTATCAATAAGGAATATCGATATTGGTATCGATAAAGTCCTAATGATATGCATCCCTAATCAGGACACGCCTACCTGTAACGTGCATCTTTGTTGTGGTTTTCATTACCAAAATTTGGAGGTGTTGAAATCGCCATGCAAAATTGCTAATGCTAATCAGTAGCACGCATTTGTCAAATCTAATGTAAACACGGCTGCGTTATCTAAGACTTAAAAAGCAGGTGTTAATAGTAACTCTTCCCTGCTGTGAGATGTTACATGATGTACATGCACATAAATAATGCTTTATTCCACATCTTTATGTAGTACCGATAAGATTACCGATGAATACTGGTATCAATAAGGAATATCGATATTGGTATCGATAAAGTCCTAATGATATGCATCCCTAATCAGGACACGCCTACCTGTAACGTGCATCTTTGTTGTGGTTTTCATTACCAAAATTTGGAGGTGTTGAAATCGCCATGCAAAATTGCTAATGCTAATCGGTAGCATGGATTTGTCAAATCTAATGTAAACACGGCTGCGTTATCTAAGACTTAAAAAGCAGGTGTCGGTAAGACTTCCCTGCTGTGAGATGTTACATGATGTACATGCAAATAAATAATGCTTTATTCCGCATCTTTATGTAGTACCGATAAGATTAACGATGAATACTGGTATCAATAAGGAATATCGATATGGGTATCGATAAAGTCCTAATGATATGCATCCCTAATCAGGACACGCCTACCTGTAACGTGCATCTTAGTTGTGGTTTTCATGACCAAAATTTGGAGGTGTTGAAATCGCCATGCAAAATTGCTAATGCTAATCGGTAGCATGCATTTGTCAAATCTAATGTAAACATGGCTGCGTTATCTAAGACTTAAAAAGCAGGTGTTAATAGTAACTCTTCCCTGCTGTGCGATGTTACATGATGTACATGCACATAAATAATGCTTTATTCCACATCTTTATGTAGTACCGATAAGATTAACGATGAATACTGGTATCAATAAGGAATATCGATATGGGTATCGATAAAGTCCTAATGATATGCATCCCTAATCAGGACACGCCTACCTGTAACGTGCATCTTAGTTGTGGTTTTCATGACCAAAATTTGGAGGTGTTGAAATCGCCATGCAGAATTGCTAATGCTAATCGGTAGCATGCATTTGTCAAATCTAATGTAAACATGGCTGCGTTATCTAAGACTTAAAAAGCAGGTGTTGGTAAGACTTCCCTGCTGTGAGATGTTACATGATGTACATGCACATAAATAATGCTTTATTCCACATCTTTATGTAGTACCGATAAGATTACCGATGAATACTGGTATCAATAAGGAATATCGATATTGGTATCGATAAAGTCCTAATGATATACATCCCTAAACAGGACACGCCTACCTGTAACGTGCATCTTAGTTGTGGTTTTCATTATCAAAATTTGGAGGTGTTGAAATCGCCATGCAAAATCGCTAATGCTAATCGGTAGCATGCATTTGTCAAATCTAATGTAAACATGGCTGCGTTATCTAAGACTTAAAAAGCAGGTGTCGGTAAGACTTCCCTGCTGTGAGATGTTACATCATGTACATGCACATAAATAATGCTTTATTCCGCATCTTTATGTAGTACCGATAAGATTAACGATGAATACTGGTATCAATAAGGAATATCGATATTGGTATCGATAAAGTCCTAATGATATGCATCCCTAATCAGGACACGCCTACCTGTAACGTGCATCTTAGTTGTGGTTTTCATGACCAAAATTTGGAGGTGTTGAAATCGCCATGCAAAATTGCTAATGCTAATCAGTAGCACGTTTATGGCGTACCCAATGTAAACGTAGCTGTGAGAGCAATATTGTTATTATAAGCGCTAACACAGAGGAACTACTTTAGATACCCTTGTTGAAGACCCTCTGAGTCCTAAAAGGACATTTTTTGTCCCCTAACCGTCTCCTTTTCTCTAAATCAAACTTGCTGGCTCAGCTGAGCTACGACTTTTCTTTAGGAGGAATGAAATAAAACCCACTGTCAGTAACTACGGTTGGTCGCTACGTCTGCAAGTGCAAGTCAAAACTCTCCTATGCGAGGCGAAAACCGTTTATCAACAACACCCAGAAACGCCGTCGGCTTCGCTGGGCCCCGAGCTCATCTAAGATGGACTGATACAAGTGGAAAAGTGTTCCGTGGTCTCACGAGTCCACATTTCAAATTGTTTTTGGAAACTGTGCACGTCGTGTCCTCCGGACCAAAGAGGAAAAGAACCATCCGGATTGTTCTAGGCGCAAAGTGTAAAAGTCAGCATGTGTGATGGTATGGGGGTGTATTAGTGGCCAAGACATGGGTAACTTACACATCTGTGAAGGCGCCATTAATGCTACATGCAGGTTTTGGAGCGACATATGTTGCCATCCAAGCAACGTTACCATGGACGCCCCTGCTTATTTCAGCGAGACAATGCCAAGCCACGTGTTACATCAACGTGGCTTCATAGTAAAAGAGTGCGGGTACTAGACTGGCCTGCGCTGAAAAAAGCTGCTCCCAGTGACACCCACACTGCTTTAAATTAGGGCTGCAACGAACGATTAATTTGATAACCGATTAATCTGTCGATTATTACTCCGATTAATAATCGGATAAAAGAGACAAACTACATTTCTATCCTTTCCAGTATTTTATTGAAAAAAAAACAGCATACTGGCTCCGTACTTATTTTGATTATTGTTTCTCCGCCGTTTATAAATAAAGGTTTATTAAAAAATAAAAAATAAAAAAATAAAAAAAAATTAAAAATTAAAAACACAAAAACATAGCATAGATCCAACGAATCAATGACTAAATTAATCGGCAACTATTTTAATAATCGATTTTAATCGATTTAATCGATTAGTTGTTGCAGCCCTAGTTTAAATGTAACTTAGATATTGGCTTTCACTATGTAAAGCGCTTTGAGTCACTAGAGAAAAGCGCTATATAAATACAATTTACTAATAAAGTACTTTCTATTCTATTCCAAAGTGCTTTTACAAATAAAATGGGGATGTCCAATAATGGCTTTTTGCCGATATCCGATATGCCGATATTGTCCAACTCTTTAATTACCGATACCGATTTCAACCGATACCGATATCAACCGATGTATGCAGTCGTGGAATTAACACATTATTATGCCTAATTTGGACAACCAGGTATGGTGAAGATAAGGTACTTTTTAAAAAAATTAGTAAAATAAGATAAATAAATTAAAAACATTTTCTTGAATAAAAAAGAAAGTACAACAATATAAAAACAGTTACATAGAAACTAGTAATGAATGAAAATGAGTCAAATGAAGTGTTAAAGGTTAGTACTATTAGTGGAGCAGCAGCACGCACAATCATGTCTGTATCCCTTGCAGACTGTATTGATATATATTGATATATCATGTAGGAAGCAGAATATTAATGTGATACAAGCAGTCCTACTGTGTGTTTACTTGTGTGTGATATCATCTGCGATACAAGCAGTCCTGCAGTGTGTTCACTTGTGTGTGATATCATCTGCGATACAAGCAGTCCTGCAGGGTGTTTGCTTGTGTGACATCATGTGCGATACAAGCAGTCCTGCTGTGTGTTTACTTGTGTGTGATATCATGTGCGATACAAGCAGTCCTGCAGTGTGATATCATGTGCGATACAGGCAGTCCTGCAGTGTGTTTACTTGTGTGTGATATAATGTGCGATACAAGCAGTCCTGCAGCGTGTTTACTTGTGTGTGATATCATGTGTGATACCAGCAGCGTGTTTACCTGTGTGTGATATAATGTGCGATACAAGCACTCCTGCAGTGTGTTTACTTGTGTGTGATATCATGTGCGATACAAGCAGTCCTGCTGCGTGTTTACTTGTGTGTGATATCATGTGCGATACCAGCAGTGTGTTTACTTATGTGTGATATCATGTGCGATACCAGCAGTCCTGCAGTGTGTTTTACTTGTGTGTGATATTATGTGCGATACAAGCAGTCCTGCAGTGTGTTTACCCGTGTGTGATATCATGTGTGATACAAGCAGTCCTATTGTGTGTTTACTTGTGTGTGAAATCATCTGCAATACAAGCAGTCCTGCAGTGTGTTCACTTGTGTGTGACATCATCTGCGATACAAGCAGGCCTGCAGGGTGTTTACTTGTGTGACATCATATGCGATACAAGCAGTCCTGCAGTGTGTTTACTTGTGTGTGATATCATGTGCGATACAAGCAGTCCTGCAGTGTGTTTACTTGTGTGTGATATCATTTGCGATACAAGCAGTCCTGCAGTGTGTTTACTTCTGTGTGATATAATGTGCGATACAAGCAGTCCTGCATTGTGTTTTTACTTGTGTGTGATATCATGTGCGATACAAGCAGTCCTGCAGCGTGTTTACCTGTGTGCGATATCATGTGTGATACAAGAAGTCCTACAGAGGGTTTACTTGTGTGCGATATCATCTGCGATACAATAAGTCCTACAGAGGGTTTACTTGTGTGTGATATCATCTGCGATAAAAGCAGTCCTGCAGTGTGTTCACTTGTGTGTGACATCATGTGCGATACCAGCAGTCCTGCAGTGTGTTCACTTGTGTGTGATATCATGTGCGATACCAGCAGTCCTGCAGTGTGTTCACTTGTGTGTGATATCATGTGCGATACAAGCAGTCCTGCATATAGAGGCAGTTAGCACGCCAAGTGCTTGAGTCCGCAACTGGACGTGATTTAATGTGGATGAGGACCCGGTAGTAAGGATGGACCTTTAGAACCAAATCCAGTACTCAACCTCGTCCCTAATGAAGTGTCCGCCATGGAGCCTTCACTCAACTTTTGTTCCCAAGACAAAGACGGCGGCAAGATGGCGTCTGTAAATAATCAGATCATCATGGCGGCACAATTGCGCTTGATTCCTCTGCGGGGAGCTTTTTGGATTGTGGGAATGAAAAGAAATCCAGATGAAAAAAAGAAAAAGAAGTGTTAGCGAGCGTGTGAAGGATGAGGAGTTGATGTTCCGTGGACTTTCCCTGAGCAACAAGAATGTGGACCCAGAGGGACCTCCACTCTTCATGGTCACGCCTCCCAGGACCACCGTGTCACTCACACAGCACCACCAGGCGCCATGTGGGACGAGTGGGAACAGAAGGCGGTCCTTCACAAATATTAGTTGGTGTCTTTAGTACCGAAGCTGCTTTTTTCACACTGAACTTATGGAACTGAATTTTAGGCAGTTCAATTTTGTCAACTGAATTTTTGTTGCATCAAATTATTCCGACAATTTCATTGGAAAAAAAATGTGTTTAAAAATTCAGTCTATAAAAATGATGTGTAAAAAAAAAAAATCCTTGTATAAATTCAGTGTAAAAATATTCAGCATTTAAACATTCAGTGTGTAAAAATTATTTGTATAAAATTTCTGTGTAAAAAAAAAAAAAAAGGAAAAATATTCAGTGTTTAAAAATTCCGTGTAAAAAAATAACTGTATAAACATTCAGTGTAAGAATATGCTGTATTTAGGAATTCAGTGTAAAAAAAAAATTATATGTAAAAGTATTCAGTGTTTAAAAATTCACTGTGCAAAAATTCAGTGTAAAAAAATTAAGTGTAAAAAAATTCAGTGTAAAAAAAAATAGGTGTTGAAGAATTCCGTGTAAAAACAGTCATTGTATAAAAATTCAGTGTAAGAATATTCAGTATTTAAAAACTCAGTGTGTGAAAATTCAGTGTTTAAAAATTCTGTGTAAAAAAATCATTGTATAAAAATTCTGTATAAAAATATGCAGTACTTAGGAATTTAGTATAAAATAAAAATACATGTAAAAATATTCAGTGTTTAAAAATTCAGTGTGTAAAAATGTCGTGTTTAAAAATTCAGTGTAAAAAAAAAAAATTGTATAAACATTCTGTGTAAGAATATGCCCTGTTTAGGAATTCAGTGTAAAAAAAAATTCTGTGTAAAAATATTCAGTGTTTAAAAATTATGTGTGAAAAAATAACTGTATAAAAATTCAGTGTAAGAATATACTGTATTTAGGAATTTAGTGTAAAAAAAAATTATATGTAAAAGTATTCAGTGTTTAAAAATTCACTGTGCAAAAATTCAGTGTAAAAGAATTAAGTGTAAAAAAATTCAGTGTAAAAAAAAATAGGTGTTGAAGAATTTTGTGTAAAAAAGTCATTGTATAAAAATTCAGTGTAAGAATATTCAGTATTTTGAAAAATTCTGTGTAAGAATATGCCCTATTTAGGAATTCAGTGTAAAAAAAAATTCAGTGTAAAAACATTCAGTGTTTAAAAATTCAGTGTAAAAAAATTCAGTGTTTAAAAATTCCGTGTAAAAAAATAACTGTATAAACATTCAGTGTAAGAATATGCTGTATTTAGGAATTCAGTGTAAAAAAAATTATATGTAAAAGTATTCAGTGTTTAAAAATTCACTGTGCAAAAATTCAGTGTAAAAAAATTCAGTGTAAAAAAAAATAGGTGTTGAAGAATTTTGTGTAAAAAAGTCATTGTATAAAAATTCAGTGTAAGAATATTCAGTATTTTGAAAAATTCAGTGTGTGAAAATTCTGTGTAAAAAAAATCATTGTATAAAAATTCTGTGTAAAAATATGCAGTACTTAGGAATTTAGTATAAAATAAAAATACATGTAAAAATATTCAGTGTTTAAAAATTCAGTGTGTGAAAATGTCGTGTTTAAAAATTCAGTGTAAAAAAAATAATTGTATAAACATTCTGTGTAAGAATATGCCCTATTTAGGAATTCAGTGTAAAAAAAAATTCAGTGTAAAAATATTCAGTGTTTAAAAATTCAGTGTAAAAAAATTAAGTGTTGAAAAAGTCAGTGTAAACAAATTCAGTGTTTAAAAATTCCGTGTAAAAAAATAACTGTATAAACATTCAGTGTAAGAATATGCTGTATTTAGGAATTCAGTGTAAAAAAAAATGATATGTAAAAGTATTCAGTTTTTAAAAATTCACTGTGCAAAATAATAATAATAATACCTGGGATTTATATAGCGCTTTTCTAAGTACCCAAAGTCGCTTTACATGTTAAAAACCCATCATTCATTCACACCTGGTGGTGGTAAGCTACTTTCGTAGCCACAGCTGCCCTGGGGTAGACTGACGGTAAATGACTTTTTTACACAGGATTCTTAAACACCTAATTTTTTTTACACTGAATTTGTTTACACTGACTTTTTCAACACTTAATTTTTTTACACTGAATTTTTAAACACTGAATATTTTTAAATTCAGTGTTTAAAAATTCAGTGTTAAAAAAATTCAGTGTAAAAAAAAAATAGGTGTTGAAGATTTCCGTGTAAAAAAGTCGTTGTATGAAAATTAATTGTAAGACTATTCAGTATTTAAAAATTCAGTCTGTGAAAATTCAGTGTGTGAAAATGTCGTGTTTAAAAATTCAGTGTAAAAAAAATAATTGTATAAACATTCTGTGTAAGAATATGCCCTATTTAGGAATTCAGTGTAAAAAAAAAAATTCAGTGTAAAAATATTCAGTGTTTAAAAATTCAGTGTAAAAAAATTAAGTGTTGAAAAAGTCAGTGTAAACAAATTCAATGTAAAAAAAATTAGGTGTTTAAGAATTCTGTGTAAAAACGTAATTGTATAAAAATTCAGTGTAAAAATATTCAGTATTGAAAAATTCAGTGTAAAAAAAAAAAAAGTAAAAATATTCAGTTTTTTAAAATTCAGTGTGTAAGAATTCTGTTTAAAAATTCTGTGTAAAAAAATAATTATATAAAAATTCAGTGTAAAAAAATTAAGTGTTTAAAAATTCAGTGTAACAATACGCAGTATTTAGGAATTCAGTGTAAAAAAAAATGATGTGTAAAAATATTCAGTGTTTAAAAATTAATTGTGCAAAAATTCAGTGTAAAAAAATTCAGTGTTTAAAAATTCAGTGTAAAAAAATACATGTAAAATATTCAGTGTTTAAAAATTCAGTGTGTAAAAATTCAGTGTTTAACAATTCTGTGTAAAAAATGTATTGTATAAAAATACAGTGTAAGAATATGCAGTATTTAGGAATTCAGTGTAAAAAAAAATATTTGTAAAAATATTCAGTGTTTAAAAATTCACTTTGCAAAAATTCAGTGTAAAAAAATTAAGTGTTTAAAAATTCAGTGTGCAAAACTTCAGTGTAAAAAAAATTAGGTGTTCCTGTGTAAAAAAGTCCATCCATCCATCCATTTTCTACCGCTTGTCCCTTTCGATTGTATAAAAATTCAGTGTAAAAAATATTCAGTATTTAAAATTTCAGTGTGTGAAAATTCTGTGTAAAATATTTTGTGTAAGAATATGCAGTATTTAGGAATTCAGTGTAAAAAAAATACATGTAAAAATGAATATGCAAAATTTAGGAATTCAGTGTAAAAAAAAGTATATGTAAAAATATTCAGTGTTTAAAAATTCACTGTGCAAAAATTCTGTGTAAAAAAATTAAGTGTTTAAAAATTCAGTGTGCAAATATTCAGTGTAAAAAAATTAGGTGTTAAAGAATTCTGTGTAAAAAAAAGTCATTGTATAAAAATTCAGTGTAAAAATATTCAGTATTTAGGAATTCAGTGTAAAAAAATACATGTAAAAATTTTCAGTGTTTAAAAATTATGTGTAAAAAATTCATTGTATAAAAATTCAGTGTAAGAATATGCAGTATTTAAGAATTCAGTGTAATAGAATTATATGTAAAAGTATTCCGTGTTTAAAATTCACTGTGTAAACATTCCCTGTAAAAAAAAATGCAATGTTAAAAAATTTAGTATAAAATACGGTGTTTAAAAATTCAGTGTAAAAAATTAATTGTATAAGAATTAAATATTTAGGAATTCAGTGTATTTAGGAATTCAGTGTAAAAAAAAATTATATGTAAAAAATATTCAGTGTTTAAATATTTACTGTGTAAAAATTCAGTGTAAAAAAAGTTAAGTGTTTAAAAATTCATTGTAAAAAAATTCAGTATAAAAAAAATTAGGTGTTTACGAATTCTGTGTAAAAAAAGTCATTGTATAAAAATTCAGTGTAAAAATATTCAGTATTTCAAAATTCAGTTTAAAAAAAAATTATATGTAAAAATATTCAGTGTTTAAAAATTCCATGTGTAAAAATTCAGCGTTTAAATTTTGTAAACGTCTCCAAAGGAGCGCCGCGACCTGGACGCCGGCTAGTAAAGAGCTTCCTCTCAGTGTTTACGAGGCGACGGCGTCATGTGTCATCACCGTCACCCTCCGCCTGCGTGCACTTTGCCTCCGACATGATGGCGGCTGAATCAGTCCCGCCCCGCCGACGGCGGCGTTCCCTCAAAACGTCCGCGGGCGTCCACGCCGACGATTGAGCCGCTCAGTCTGCAAAGTGAGCCGTCGGTCATTTCCCATTTCTGATCAGATCCCGCGGAGCCCCTCCCTCCCCTCCGCCCTCCCTCCCGCTCCCCGCTCGCTTCAGCCGCGCATCCATAATGGATGCCGTGATTCCAAGTTACGTAACGGGCCTCGCCGAAACCTTCAGGCGGTCGTGGGTGAGCGGCGAGGGCTCGGCGGCGAGCGAGGTAGGTAGCAGGCGAGGGAGGAGGAGGAGGAGGCTCAGAGCAGACCCATCCTTCATCCAGATATTTCAGTCCAGCCAGGACTTGGCAGCTTCTTGGGATTTCTACACCCTAAAATGTCGGAATTTGCCCCCCCAAAAATCGGAAAATTACGACAAAAGTCTTTGTTGTTGTGTTAGCATGCTAGCATGCATCATTTAAGCATCCACCTCAGAGTAGTATAACCTCCTACTTGACATATGCTGACATAAGCAATTTCACTGGCATTTCGATTCGGCTTGCCAGCGATAGCATGTTAGCATGCTAACTTTTTTTTTTAGCATTCAATCTTTTTTAGCTAGTTTTGCAAGCGTACACCTTAGAGACATATCATTTGGTAGTTCAGTATTTTACAAGAACAACAAAACAATTGGCAATATTGTGATAAAGGTCAGAATTTTATATGACAAATGTCGCCATTTTGCATGAAAAAGTTATCATTTTTACGAGAAAATATTGCAATATTACAGAAACAGAAAGAATATGAGAAATTGTTCCCAATTTTACAAGAAAAACTGAATATTTGTGCAATATTATGATAAAAGTTGGAATTTTACTCAATAACAGTCGCAATTTTACGAGAAAAGCTTAAAATGTTGGCAATTTTATGACAAGAGTCGTAATTTTACTCGACAAAAGTCACAATTTTATAAGAAAACTTGAAATTTCGGCAATATTATAAAAATAATTGTAATTTTACCTGGCAAAAATTATGATAAGTCATCATTTTACTCCAAAAATGTCACTATTTTACAAGAACAACAAAAAATGTGGCAATATTGTGATAAAAGTCAGAATTTTATATGACAAATGTCGCCATTTTGCATGAAAAAGTTATAATTTTTACGAGAAAATATTGCAATATCACAGAAACGGAAAGAATATGAGAAATTGTTCCCAATTTTATAAGAAAAACTGAACATTTGTGCAATATTATGATAAAAGTTGGAATTTTACTCAATAACAGTCGCAATTTTACGAGAAAAGCTTAAAATGTTGGCAATTTTATGACGAGTCGTAATTTTACTCGACAAAAGTCACAATTTTATAAGGAAACTTGAAATTTTGGCAATATTATAAAAATAATCGGAATTTTACCTGGCAAAAATTATGATAAAAGTCATCATTTTACTCAAAAAATGTCACTATTTTACAAGAACAACAAAAACTTTGGCAATATTGTGATAAAGGTCAGAATTTTATATGACAAATGTCGCCATTTTGCATGAAAAAGTTATCATTTTTATGAGAAAATATTGCAATATCACAGAAACGGAAAGAATATGAGAAATGTTTCCCAATTTTATAAGAAAAACTGAACATTTGTGCAATATTATGATAAAAGTTGGAATTTTACTCAATAACAGTCGCAATTTTACGAGAAAAGCTTAAAATGTTGGCAATTTTATGACGAGTCGTAATTTTACTCGACAAAAGTCACAATTTTATAAGACAACTTGAAATTTTGGCAATGTTATAAAAATAATCGGAATTTTACCTGGCAAAAATGATGATAAAAGTCAGCATTTTACTCAAAAAATGTCACTATTTTACAAGAACAACAAAAAATTTGGCAATATTGTGATAAAGGACAGAATTTTATATGACAAATGTCGCCATTTTGCATGAAAAAGTTATCATTTTTACGAGAAAATATTGCAATATTACAGAAACGGAAAGAATATGAGAAATTGATCCCAATTTTATAAGAAAAACTGAACATTTGTGCAATATTATGATAAAAGTTGGAATTTTACTCAATAACAGTCGCAATTTTACGAGAAAAGCTTAAAATGTTGGCAATTTTATGAAAAGAGTCGTAATTTTACTCGACAAAAGTCACAATTTTATAAGAAAACTTTAAATTTTGGCAATATTATAAAAATAATTGGAATTTTACCTGGCAAAAATTATGATAAAAGTCATCATTTTACTCAAAACATTTCACTATTTTACAAGAACAACAAAAAATGTGTCAATATTGTGATAAAAGTCATAATTTTACTCAAAAAATTTCACTATTTTACAAGAACAACAAAAAATGTGTCAATATTGTGATAAAGGTCAGAATTTTATATGACAAATGTCGCCATTTTGCATGAAAAAGTTATAATTTCTACGAGAAAATATTGCAATATTACAGAAACAGAAAGAATATGAGAAATTGTTCCCAATTTTATAAGAAAAACGGAACATTTGTGCAATGTTATGATAAAAGTTGGAATTTTACTCAATAACAGTCGCAATTTTACGAGAAAAGCTTAAAATGTTGGGAATTTTATGACAAGAGTCGTAATTTTACTCGACAAAAGTCACAATTTTATAAGAAAACTTGAAATTTTGGCAATATTATAAAAATAATCGGAATTTTACCTGGCAAAAATTATGATAAAAGTCATCATTTTACTCAAACAATTTCACTATTTTACAAGAACAACAAACAATTTAGCAATATTGTGATAAAGGTCAGAATTTTATATGACAAATGTCGCCACTTTGCATGAAAGAGTTATAATTTTTACGAGAAAATATTGCAATGAAACAGAAAGAATATGAGAAATTGTTCCCAATTTTATAAGAAAAACTGAACATTTGTGCAATAAGAGAGTCGTAATTTTACTCGACAAAAGTCACAATTTCATTAAAAAAACTTGAAATTTTGACAATATTATAAAAATAATCAGAATTTTACCTGGCAAAAATTATGATAAAAGTCATCATTTTACTCAAAAAATGTCACTATTTTACAAGAACAACAAAAAATTTAGCAATATTGTGATAAAGGTCAGAATTTTATATGACAAATGTCGCCATTTTGCATGAAAAAGTTATAATTTTTATGAGAAAATATTGCAATATCACAGAAACGGAAAGAATATGAGAAATTGTTCCCAATTTTATAAGAAAAACGGAACATTTGTGCAATATTATGATAAAAGTTGGAATTTTACTCAATAACAGTCGCAATTTTACGAGAAAAGCTTAAAATGTTGGCAATTTTATGACAAAAGTTGTAATTTTACTCGACAAAAGTCACAATTTTATAAGAAAACTTGAAATTTTGGCAATATTATAAAAATAATCGGAATTTTACCTGGCAAAAATTATGATAAAAGTCATCATTTTACTCAAAAAATGTCACTATTTTACAAGATCAACAAAAAATGTAGCAATATTGTGATAAAGGACAGAATTTTATATGACAAATGTCGCCATTTTGGATGAAAAAGTTATAATTTTTACGAGAAAATATTGCAATATTACAGAAACATTTTACTCCAAAAATGTCAGAAACCCACTGTCAGTAACTACAGTTGGTCGCGACATCTGTAAGTGCAAGTTAAAACTCTACTATGCAAAGCCAAAGCCATTTATCAACAACACCCAGAAACGCCGCCGGCTTCGCTGTGCCCCGAGCTCATCCAAGATGGACTGATGCAAAGTGGGAAAGTGTTCCGTGGTCTGACCAGTCCACATTTCCAAATTGTTTTTGGAAACCGTGCACGTCGTGTCCTCCGGACCAAAGAGGAAAAGAACCATCCGGATTGTTCTAGGCGCAAAGTGTAAAAGCCAGCATGTGTGATGGTATGGGGGTGTATTAGTGCCCAAGACATGGGTAACTTACACATCTGTGAAGGCACCATTAATGCTACATACAGCTTTTGGAGCGACATATGTTGCCATCCAAGCAACGTTACCATGGACGCCCCTGCTTATTTCAGCAAGACAATGCCGAGCCACGTGTTACATCAACGTGGCTTCGTAGTAAAATAGTGCGGGTACTAGACTGGCCTCCCACAAAATGGTCAGACAAAACCCCGGTAAATTCCACGGGGTGTGGAGGGGACGTCCCCCCGAAGCCTGGCGGAGCCCTCCCACCCTGGCGGACCCCTCCCACCCTGGCGGACCCCTCCCACCCTGGTGGACCCCTCCCACCCTGCATCATGGACTTGTGGTGGTGAAACCAGGCCGAGCGGCACATCTTAGCCACAGAGGGACGTGTACTAGGATGTCACGCGCCCTTCCAAATCATTCACTCTCAAGCAAATGAGTTCATTGTCATCAAACTAGCAAAGCGTGCCTTGAGGCGACTACACACCCCACACCCCCCACACCCCCCACACACATTAAAACCCCCATCTCCATTCTTCATTTCCTCCGCTGCACTGAAAAAGGTTCCAACGTTCAGATAAATCCTTTTCACACTCGAGATTTCCTCCGGATTAAAGGGGATCTGATTGATGTGACAAGCCCCCCCCCCCCCCCCCCCCGCTCGGCGGATTGGTGTTTGATTGGAACAGATTACACCGGCCGTGTCCAAAGTGCGGCCCCCGGGCGCCATTTGTGGTCCGCAGCTCATTTTTCCAAGAGAACATTGGAACATGGAGACAAACAAGTTGCAATGTTGACTTTAATAACACAAAAGCTGCCAGGCAGACTATTTGTTTTTTTCTTTAAAACGGTCATTGCTCGGAAAATAATAATGAATCAAAATCAATGTTGTTATGAACGGTTGACCTATTTAGGTTTCCTATGACAAAAAGGGTAAAAAAAATAGTCATAAAAAATTATATATATATATATATATATATATATATATATATATATATATATATATATATATATATATATATATATATATATATATATATATATATATATATATATATATATATATGACAATTTAGTGGAATAGCCTTCGTTTCTAAGAACAAAAATAGACTGTGGCGTTTCAGATGAAAGTTCTCTTTTTCTGGCCATTTTGAGCGTTTAATTGAGCCCACAAATGTGATGCTCCAGAAACTCAATCTGCTCAAAGGAAGGCCAGTTTTGTAGCTTCTGTAACGAGCTAAAGTGTTTTCAGATGTGTGAGCATGATTGCACAAGGGTTTTCTAATCGTCAATTAGCCAAAAAGCAGACATTTGCAGCTAGAATAGTCATTTACCACATTAGCAATGTATAGAGTGTATTTCTTTAAAGTTAAGACTAGTTTAAAGTTATCTTCATTGAAAAATAAGGACATTTTAATGTGACCCCAAACTTTTGAACGGTAGTATATATATATATATATATATATATATATATATATATATATATATGTATGTATGTATGTATGTATGTATGTATGTATGTATGTATGTATGTATGTATGTATGTATGTATGTATGTATGTATGTATGTATGTATGTATGTATATATATATATATATATATATATATATATATATATATATATATATATATATATATATATATATATATATATATATATATATATATATATAATCTATATAATATAATTATATAGATCTGAAATTCATCCTGAGATAAATTTCAGGTGTAAGTAAAAAAAAAAAAGTGAGTTGTAAGTAAAAAAATATATATATAAATAAAAATTACTAATTTTCAACACTTAAAATAAGGACATTTTAATGTGACCCCAAACTTTTGAACGGTAGTATATATATATATATATATATATATATATATATATATATATATATATATATATATATATATATATATATATATATATATATATATATATATATATATATATATATATATATATATATATATATATATAATATAATTATATAGATCTGAAATTCATCCATTTTATGAGTGGGACCCTTTTGGATCCCCAGGAATTTTATGGGTTCTTTTTTTTTTTTTAATTGTCATATAATAATGACTTAAAATCAATGTTGTGATGAATTGTTGACATATTCAAGTTTTTTTTATGACAAAAAGGGTAAAAAAAATAGTTGTAAAAAAAACGTATAACCGATGGATAGATCTGAATTTTATCCTGGGATTTTAAACTTTTTTTTTTTTATAAATGCCTCATTTTTAACACTTTTATGAGTGGGATCCTTTTGGATTATTGGGCTTTGTTTTTTTAATTGTCATTGCTCAAAAATAATAATGACTTAAAATCAATGTTGTGATGAATTGTTGACATATTCAAGTTTTTTTTATGACAAAAAGGGTAAAAAAAATAGTTTAAAAAAACCCCCCAAAAAACGTATAACGGATGGATAGATCTGAATTTTATCCTGGGATTTTAAACTTTTTTTTATAAATGACTCATTTTTAACACTTTTATGAGTGGGATCCTTTTGGATTATTGGGCTTTGTTTTTTTAATTGTCATTGCTCAAAAATAATAGTGACTTAAAATCAATGTTGTGATGAATTGTTGACATATTCAAGTTTTTTTTATGACAAAAAGGGTAAAAAAAAATAGTCATAAAAAAAAACGTATAACTGATGGATAGATCTGAATTTTATCCTGGGATTTTAAACTTTTTTTTTATAAATGACTCATTTTTAACACTTTTATAAGTGGGATCCTTTTGGATCCCCAATCATTTTAGTGGGCTTTGTTTTTTTAATTGTCATTGCTCAAAAATAATAATGACTTAAAATCAATGTTGTGATGAATTGTTGACATATTCAAGTTTTTTTTTATGACAAAAAGGGTAAAAAAAATAGTTATAAAAAACCCCCAAAAAACGTATAACGGATGGATAGATCTGAATTTTATCCTGGGATTTTAAACTTTTTTTTTATAAATGACTCATTTTTAACACTTTTATGAGTGGGATCCTTTTGGATTATTGGGCTTTGTTTTTTTAATTGACATTGCTCAAAAATAATAATGACTGAAAATCAATGTTGTCCAATTCAAGTTATTTTTTATGACAAAAAGGTTAAAAAAATAGTCATAAAAAAACACCAAAAAAAACGTATAACCGATGGCTAGATCTGAATTTTATCCTGGGATTTTAAACTTTTTTTTTATAAATGCCTCATTTTTAACACTTTTATGAGTGGGATCCTTTTGGATCCCCAGGAATTTTATGGGTTTTTTTTTTTTTTAATTGTCATTGCTCAAAAATAATAATGACTTAAAATCAATGTTGTGATGAATTGTTGACCAATTCAAGTTTTTTTTATGACAAAAAGGGTAAAAAAAATAGTTATAAAAAAAACGTATAACCGATGGATAGATCTGAATTTTATCCTGGGATTTTTTTTTTTTTTTATCCTGGGGGGCTTGGTCGGGGTTGGGGGCGGGGGGTGGTGTTAATTACAGCTAGAATTCCCCAACTCGAGTATTACATATATATATATATATATATATATATATATATATATATATATATATATATATAAATGATAAATGGGTTGTACTTGTATAGCGCTTTTCTACCTTCAAGGTACTCAAAGCGCTTTGACAGTATTTCCACATTTACCCATTCACACACACATTCACACACTGATGGCGGGAGCTGCCATGCAAGGCGCTACCAGCAGCCATCAGAGGCAAAGGGTGAAGTGTCTTGCCCAAGCACACAACGGACGTGACTAGGAAGGTATATATATATATATATATATATATATATATATATATATATATATATATATATATATATGTGTATGAAATACTTGACTTTCAGTGAATTTTAGCTGTATATATATTTATATATATTTATTTTATTTACATAAAAGAAATACTTGAATTTCAGTGTTCCGGTGGCTATCCATTAGATGGCAGTATTGTCCTGTTTAACTTCTCCGTTCATGATGAGTATATCATTTCGGCCACCGTGTTCAATGGAGAAGTGTGTTCTACATATGTACAGGCAACATACACCTTCCCCTTCGAACTGTCCTGGATGAACTGAAATTCTTGTTTCCATTCGTTTTGGAACTTGCGAGCGTATTTCTTCATCTTGCTCGTCGACGGCGTCGCCATGTCTGTAATTTCCTCGTTCTGCTGCTTCGTCTCCTCGTTGCGTGCGCAGTTGTGCACTCTAGTCTCTAAAAGCCCTAGATGTTATGACGTCATTGGGCAGGCAAGCTGTTTATATTGTGGGAAAGCGGACGTGAGAACAGGCTGTCCCCCACTCAGTCTCAGGTCCGTATCGAGCTGGAGGGGGCGTGGCCTCTAGCTCCGGCTGAATACCGGGAGTTTGACGGGAGAAAATCTCTCCCGGGAGGTTGTCGGGAGAGGCGCTGAATACCGGGATTCTCCCGCTAAAAACGGGCGGGTTGGCAAGTATGTCGTAAACAGTTCACAGGTCAGTTAAAAAAGAGGTCCGTAAAACAGTTCAAAAAGAGGTTCGTAAAAAACTGTTAAAAAAGGAGGTTCAAAAAGAAGTCGCCTGGAAATTGGGCAGATCTTGCCTTCTCTCCGCTTTGTAGTCCTTGGGTTAAAACTAGGGATGTCCGATAATGGCTTTTTGCCGATATCCGATATTCCGATATTGTCCAACTCTTTAATTACCGATACCGATCTCAACCGATACCGATATCAACCGATACCGATATCAACCGATATATGCAGTCTTGGAATTAACACATTATTATGCCTAATTTGGACAACCAGGTATGGTGAAGATAAGGTACTTTTTTTTAAAAAAATAATAAAATAAGATAACTAAATTAAAAACATTTTCTTGAATAAAAAAGAAAGTAAAACAATATAAAAACAGTTGCATAGAAACTAGTAATGAATGAAAATGAGTAAAATGAAGTGTTAAAGGTTAGTACTATTAGTGGAGCAGCAGCACGCACAATCATGTGTGCTTACGGACTGTATCCCTTGCAGACTGTATTGATATATATTGATATATAATGTAGGAAGCAGAATATTGATAACAGAAAGAAATGGGGGGAGGGAGGTTTTTTGGGTTGGTGCATTAATTGTAAGTGTATCTTGTTTTTTATGTTGATTTATTAAAAAAACACAAAAAAAACAAAACAAAAAACGATACAGATAATAAAAAAACGATACCGATATCAACCGATACCGATATCAACCGATACAGATATCAACCGATATATGCAGTCTTGGAATTAACACATTATTATGCCTAATTTGGACAACCAGGTATGGTGAAGATAAGGTACTTTAAAAAAAAATAAATAATAAAATAAGATAACTAAATAAAAAACATTTTCTTGAATAAAAAAGAAAGTAAAACAATATAAAAACAGTTACCTAGAAACTAGTAATGAATGAAAATGAGTAAAATGAAGTGTTAAAGGTTAGTACTATTAGTGGAGCAGCAGCACGCACAATCATGTGTGCTTACGGACTGTATCCCTTGCAGACTGTATTGATATATATTGATATATAATGTAGGAAGCAGAATATTGATAACAGAAAGAAATGGGGGGGGGGGGAGGTTTTTTGGGTTGGTGCACTAATTGTAAGTGTATCTTGTGTTTTTTATGTGGATTTATTTAAAAAAAAAAAAAAAAAACGATACAGATCATAAAAAAACCGATACCGATAATTTCCGATATTACATTTTAACGCATTTATCGGCCGATAATATTATCGGACATCCCTAGTTAAAACAATATATTTCTGTTGATTACCATACATGAAAGAAACCAGAATTATGGGAGCCATTACTTCCCTGCTTGGCACTCAGCATCAAGGGTTGGAATTGGGGGTTAAATCACCCAAAAATGATTCCCGGGCGCGGCACCGCTGCTGCCCACTGCTCCCCTCACCTCCCAGGGGGTGATCAAGGGGATGGGTCAAATGCAGAGGACACATTTCACCACACGTAGCCTAGTGTGTGTGTGTGTGTGACAATCATTGCTACTTGAACTTGAACTTCATGTTGCTCTCCCCCTTACACGGTGGACTTTTACAAGCCTTCTTCTCGGTAGGTTTCAAAGACAGCTTTTTGCTTCTCACTCAATGTAACACAAAGTTGTTGTGATACCTTAGCAACAATCATTCTAACACCAACACTCACAGCCCATGAAGTGGGTCATCAAAATAACCCCCTGCGCAGTAAGACTCCACCTCAGATCCCAGCTAAACTGGGGGTAAAAACGCGGGGGTACTTCCTGCTCGGGTGTCAGTCGGACGCCCCTCAAAGTTGAGGTCGGGGAGACAAAGAGATCCGGCGAGCCCTCGTGAGACGCTCAGTTTGAGGCCTTGTTTCCAAATCAGCGCGCACGGCGATTACGCCTCGACCCCGGTCCCGTGAATCCCCGCATTCCCCGAGTTCACATACGACCGAGGGAACACAGCACAAGCTGGGAGAGCGATTTTACAACGCATGAAAAAGTTATAATTTTTACGAGAAAATATTGCAATATCACAGAAACGGAAAGAATATGAGAAATTGTTCCCAATTTTATAAGAAAAACTGAACATTTGTGCAATATTATGATAAAAGTTGGAATTTTACTCAATAACAGTCGCAATTTTACGAGAAAAGCTTAAAATGTTGGCAATTTTATGACAAGAGTCGTAATTTTACTCAACAAAAGTCATAATTTTATAAGAAAACTTGAAATTTTGGCAATATTATAAAAATAATGAAAATTTTACCTGGCAAAAATTATGATAAAAGTCATCATTTTACTCAAAAAAATTCACTATTTTACAAGAACAACAAAAAATGTAGCAATATTGTGATAAAGGTCAGAATTTTATATGACAAATGTCGCCATTTTGCATGAAAAAGTTATAATTTTTACGAGAAAATATTGCAATGAAACAGAAAGAATATGAGAAATTGTTCCCAATTTTATAAGAAAAACTGAACATTTGTGCAATATTATGATAAAAGTTGGAATTTTACTCAATAACAGTCGCAATTTTACGAGAAAAGCTTAAAATGTTGGCAATTTTATGACGAGTCGTAATTTTACTCGACAAAAGTCACAATTTTATAAGAAAACTGGAAATTTTGGCAATGTTATAAAAGTAATCGGAATTTTACCTGGCAAAAATTATGATAAAAGTCAGCATTTTACTCAAAAAATGTCACTATTTTACAAGAACAACAAAAATTTTAGCAATATTGTGATAAAGGTCAGAATTTTATATGACAAATGTCGCCATTTTGCATGAAAAAGTTATCATTTTTACGAGAAAATATTGCAATATTACAGAAACAGAAAGAATATGAGAAATTGTTCCCAATTTTATAAGAAAAACTGAACATTTGTGCAATATTATGATAAAAGTTGGAATTTTACTCAATAACAGTCGCAATTTTACAAGAAAAGCTTAAAATGTTGGCAATTTTATGACAAGAGTCGTAATTTTACTCGACAAAAGTCACAATTTTATAAGAAAACTTGAAATTTTGGCCATATTATAAAAATAATGAAAATTTTACCTGTTAAAAATTATGATAAAAGTCATCATTTTACTCAAAAAATTTCACTATTTTACAGGAACAACAAAAAATGTAGCAATATTGTGATAAAGGTCAGAATTTTATATGACAAATGTCGCCATTTTGCATGAAAAAGTTATAATTTTTACGAGAAAATATTGCAATGAAACAGAAAGAATATGAGAAATTGTTCCCAATTTTATAAGAAAAACTGAACATTTGTGCAATATTATGATAAAAGTTGGCATTTTACTCAATAACAGTCGCAATTTTACGAGAAAAGCTTAAAATGTTGGCAATTTTATGACGAGTCGTAATTTTACTCGACAAAAGTCACAATTTTATAAGAAAACTGGAAATTTTGGCAATATTATAAAAGTAATCAGAATTTTACCTGGCAAAAATTATGATAAAAGTCATCATTTTACTCAAAAAATTTCACTATTTTACAAGAACAACTAAAAATGTAGAAATATTGTGATAAAGGTCAGAATTTTATATGACAAATGTCGCCATTTTGCATGAAAGTTATCATTTTTACGAGAAAATATTGCAATATTATAGAAACAGAAAGAATATGAGAAATTGTTCCCAATTTTATAAGAAAAACTGAACATTTGTGCAATATTATGATAAAAGTTGGCATTTTACTCAATAACAGTCGCAATTTTACGAGAAAAGCTTAAAATGTTGGCAATTTTATGACAAGAGTCGTAATTTTACTCGACAAAAGTCACAATTTTATAAGAAAACTTTAAATTTTGGCAATATTATAAAAATAATGAAAATTTTACCTTGCAAAAATTATGATAAAAGTCATCATTTTACTCAAAAAATTTCACTATTTTACAGGAACAACAAAAAATTTAGCAATATTGTGATAAAGGTCAGAATTTTATATGACAAATGTCGCCATTTTGCATGAAAAAGTTATAATTTTTACGAGAAAATATTGCAATGAAACAGAAAGAATATGAGAAATTGTTCCCAATTTTATAAGAAAAACTGAACATTTGTGCAATATTATGATAAAAGTTGGAATTTTACTCAATAACAGTCGCAATTTTACGAGAAAAGCTTAAAATGTTGGCAATTTTATGACGAGTCGTAATTTTACTCGACAAAAGTCACAATTTTATAAGAAAACTGGAAATTTTGGCAATATTATAAAAGTAATCGGAATTTTACCTGGCAAAAATTATGATAAAAGTCAGCATTTTACTCAAAAAATGTCACTATTTTACAAGAACAACAAAAATTTTAGCAATATTGTGATAAAGGTCAGAATTTTATATGACAAATGTCGCCATTTTGCATGAAAAAGTTATCATTTTTACGAGAAAATATTGCAATATTACAGAAACAGAAAGAATATGAGAAATTGTTCCCAATTTTATAAGAAAAACTGAACATTTGTGCAATATTATGATAAAAGTTGGAATTTTACTCAATAACAGTCGCAATTTTACAAGAAAAGCTTAAAATGTTGGCAATTTTATGACAAGAGTCGTAATTTTACTCGACAAAAGTCACAATTTTATAAGAAAACTTGAAATTTTGGCCATATTATAAAAATAATGAAAATTTTACCTGTTAAAAATTATGATAAAAGTCATCATTTTACTCAAAAAATTTCACTATTTTACAGGAACAACAAAAAATGTAGCAATATTGTGATAAAGGTCAGAATTTTATATGACAAATGTCGCCATTTTGCATGAAAAAGTTATAATTTTTATGAGAAAATATTGCAATGAAACAGAAAGAATATGAGAAATTGTTCCCAATTTTATAAGAAAAACTGAACATTTGTGCAATATTATGATAAAAGTTGGCATTTTACTCAATAACAGTCGCAATTTTACGAGAAAAGCTTAAAATGTTGGCAATTTTATGACGAGTCGTAATTTTACTCGACAAAAGTCACAATTTTATAAGAAAACTGGAAATTTTGGCAATATTATAAAAGTAATCAGAATTTTACCTGGCAAAAATTATGATAAAAGTCATCATTTTACTCAAAAAATTTCACTATTTTACAAGAACAACTAAAAATGTAGAAATATTGTGATAAAGGTCAGAATTTTATATGACAAATGTCGCCATTTTGCATGAAAGTTATCATTTTTACGAGAAAATATTGCAATATTATAGAAACAGAAAGAATATGAGAAATTGTTCCCAATTTTATAAGAAAAACTGAACATTTGTGCAATATTATGATAAAAGTTGGCATTTTACTCAATAACAGTCGCAATTTTACGAGAAAAGCTTAAAATGTTGGCAATTTTATGACAAGAGTCGTAATTTTACTCGACAAAAGTCACAATTTTATAAGAAAACTTTAAATTTTGGCAATATTATAAAAATAATGAAAATTTTACCTTGCAAAAATTATGATAAAAGTCATCATTTTACTCAAAAAATTTCACTATTTTACAGGAACAACAAAAAATTTAGCAATATTGTGATAAAGGTCAGAATTTTATATGACAAATGTCGCCATTTTGCATGAAAAAGTTATAATTTTTACGAGAAAATATTGCAATGAAACAGAAAGAATATGAGAAATTGTTCCCAATTTTATAAGAAAAACTGAACATTTGTGCAATATTATGATAAAAGTTGGAATTTTACTCAATAACAGTCGCAATTTTACGAGAAAAGCTTAAAATGTTGGCAATTTTATGACGAGTCGTAATTTTACTCGACAAAAGTCACAATTTTATAAGAAAACTGGAAATTTTGGCAATATTATAAAAGTAATCGGAATTTTACCTGGCAAAAATTATGATAAAAGTCAGCATTTTACTCAAAAAATGTCACTATTTTACAAGAACAACAAAAATTTTAGCAATATTGTGATAAAGGTCAGAATTTTATATGACAAATGTCGCCATTTTGCATGAAAAAGTTATCATTTTTACGAGAAAATATTGCAATATTACAGAAACAGAAAGAATATGAGAAATTGTTCCCAATTTTATAAGAAAAACTGAACATTTGTGCAATATTATGATAAAAGTTGGAATTTTACTCAATAACAGTCGCAATTTTACAAGAAAAGCTTAAAATGTTGGCAATTTTATGACAAGAGTCGTAATTTTACTCGACAAAAGTCACAATTTTATAAGAAAACTTGAAATTTTGGCCATATTATAAAAATAATGAAAATTTTACCTGTTAAAATTATGATAAAAGTCATCATTTTACTCAAAAAATTTCACTATTTTACAGGAACAACAAAAAATGTAGCAATATTGTGATAAAGGTCAGAATTTTATATGACAAATGTCGCCATTTTGCATGAAAAAGTTATAATTTTTACGAGAAAATATTGCAATGAAACAGAAAGAATATGAGAAATTGTTCCCAATTTTATAAGAAAAACTGAACATTTGTGCAATATTATGATAAAAGTTGGCATTTTACTCAATAACAGTCGCAATTTTACGAGAAAAGCTTAAAATGTTGGCAATTTTATGACGAGTCGTAATTTTACTCGACAAAAGTCACAATTTTATAAGAAAACTGGAAATTTTGCAATATTATAAAAGTAATCAGAATTTTACCTGGCAAAAATTATGATAAAAGTCATCATTTTACTCAAAAAATTTCACTATTTTACAAGAACAACTAAAATGTAGAAATATTGTGATAAAGGTCAGAATTTTATATGACAAATGTCGCCATTTTGCATGAAAGTTATCATTTTTACGAGAAAATATTGCAATATTATAGAAACAGAAAGAATATGAGAAATTGTTCCCAATTTTATAAGAAAACTGAACATTTGTGCAATATTATGATAAAAGTTGGCATTTTACTCAATAACAGTCGCAATTTTACGAGAAAAGCTTAAAATGTTGGCAATTTTATGACAAGAGTCGTAATTTTACTCGACAAAAGTCACAATTTTATAAGAAAACTTTAAATTTTGGCAATATTATAAAAATAATGAAAATTTTACCTTGCAAAAATTATGATAAAAGTCATCATTTTACTCAAAAAATTTCACTATTTTACAGGAACAACAAAAAATTTAGCAATATTGTGATAAAGGTCAGAATTTTATATGACAAATGTCGCCATTTTGCATGAAAAAGTTATAATTTTTACGAGAAAATATTGCAATGAAACAGAAAGAATATGAGAAATTGTTCCCAATTTTATAAGAAAAACTGAACATTTGTGCAATATTATGATAAAAGTTGGAATTTTACTCAATAACAGTCGCAATTTTACGAGAAAAGCTTAAAATGTTGGCAATTTTATGACGAGTCGTAATTTTACTCGACAAAAGTCACAATTTTATAAGAAAACTGGAAATTTTGGCAATATTATAAAAGTAATCGGAATTTTACCTGGCAAAAATTATGATAAAAGTCAGCATTTTACTCAAAAAATGTCACTATTTTACAAGAACAACAAAAATTTTAGCAATATTGTGATAAAGGTCAGAATTTTATATGACAAATGTCGCTATTTTGCATGAAAAAGTTATCATTTTTACGAGAAAATATTGCAATATTACAGAAACAGAAAGAATATGAGAAATTGTTCCCAATTTTATAAGAAAAACTGAACATTTGTGCAATATTATGATAAAAGTTGGAATTTTACTCAATAACAGTCGCAATTTTACAAGAAAAGCTTAAAATGTTGGCAATTTTATGACAAGAGTCATAATTTTACTCGACAAAAGTCACAATTTTATAAGAAAACTTGAAATTTTGGCCATATTATAAAAATAATGAAAATTTTACCTGTTAAAAATTATGATAAAAGTCATCATTTTACTCAAAAAATTTCACTATTTTACAGGAACAACAAAAAATTTAGCAATATTGTGATAAAGGTCAGAATTTTATATGACAAATGTCGCCATTTTGCATGAAAAAGTTATAATTTTTACGAGAAAATATTGCAATGAAACAGAAAGAATATGAGAAATTGTTCCCAATTTTATAAGAAAAACTGAACATTTGTGCAATATTATGATAAAAGTTGGCATTTTACTCAATAACAGTCGCAATTTTACGAGAAAAGCTTAAAATGTTGGCAATTTTATGACAAAAGTCGTAACTTTACTCGACAAAAGTCACAATTTTATAAGAAAACTTGAAATGTTGGCAATATTATAAAAATAATCTGAATTTTACCTGGCAAAAATTATGATAAAAGTCATAATTTTAGTCAAAAAATGTCACTATTTTACAAGAACAACAACAAATGTATCAATATTGTGATAAAGGTCAGAAGGGAGGTAATGGCTCAGTTTGAGGCCTTGTTTCCAAATCAGCGCGTGCGGTGATTACGCCTCGACCCCGGTCCCGGTCCCGTGAATCCCCGCATTCCCCGAGTTCACATACGACCGAGGGAACACGGCACAAGCTGGGAGAGCGATTTTCCAACGCACAACTTTGCGGTTAATTGGACACGTGGCTTTGCACGCCGTTCGGCTGACACGTTAATCTCCAGCTCAATGAGCACCGGGGGTGGGGGGGGGGGGGGGGGGCGGCGTCTGAGAAGTCTTGATAGCGCGGAATCTTCCCGCGCCGCAGCGGCGTCTATACCTGCTACTTACGTCATTTGTCATCCGGAGCGTTAAAGCGAGTGACGCTTGTAAACAAGGGAGCGAGAACGAGCTCCTATCGGGTCTTCAAGGCAGACTTGCACGAGTCCTAATAATCAAAAGGAAATGAGAAAAAAACGTCAGACGCTTCGGACGGCGGGGAAAAAAAAAATCCATTTATTCCGACATGAAAGCAAACAGCGACTTTTATATCAGATGGAATTTCCTTAGCATACAACAACAACAACATCCATCCATCCATCCGTCTTCTTACGCTTATCCGAGGTCGGGTCGCGGGGGCAGCAGCCTAAGCAGAGAAACCCAGACTCCCCTCTCCCCAGCCACTTCGTCCAGCTCCTCCCGGGGGATCCCGAGGTGTTCCCAGGGAGACATAGTCTTCCCGACGTGTCCTGGGTCTTCCCTGACGACGTGCCCGAAACATCCTGACCAGATGCCCGAACCACCTCATCTGGCTCCTCTCCATGTGGAGGAGCAGCGTCATTAATCATATGTTCCCCTGACCACTACACACTGGCACGAGAGCCCCGGTATTCTGGTTACAATAATGTTTGTATTTAGTCCCCTCTGCGGCAACCGCACCCGACTTTTCCGTCTTAGTCCCTCTCGCTCTCCGTCGTGCTCTCCAGCGTGTGTCTTTCTCTCTAACTCCAACTCCAACCCCAACAACGTGTCTCGTGCCGGCTGCTGCTAATAAGGGCGACGGGTGATTAGATAACAAGCCCCAGCTGGGCAATCTACTCACCTGCCGCGGACTTCGAGGCCGGTCCTTACAGACCCCGCAGACCACGCCCGCCATATTTTTTATTGATTTTACAGGCCCCGTCGTTGTCACGTCGTGACATTGCTGGTTTTTACCAGCGGAGGAGCATGTTCGGCAGTGCACAGTCACAGAGTACTTACAAGCAGACACAGTGTGTGGACAGGAAAGGGAGAACGGACGCGTTTTTGGCTTAAAAACGATAAAAAGGTGAAGTTATAACACAGAAACGCGGTGCTTTAAAACATGGCTAGCTAGTTAGCGGCTAACATCCATCCTGCAATCGGCAGTGTTTTAGCTACTTCCAAATCACTAATCCTCGCCTCCATGGCAACAAATAGTCAGTTTCTTACCGGTACCAAAATATTGGTATCGAGACAACCTTAGACTGCACTAATCATTAATTTTAGTCATTAATCCATCCATCCATCCATCTTCTTCCGCTTATCTGAGGTTGGGTCGCGGGGGCAGCAGCCTAAGCAGGGAAGCCCAGACTCCCCTCTCCCCAGCCACTTCGTCCAGCTCCTCCCGGGGGATCCTGAGGTGTTCCCAGGCCAGCCAGGAGACATAGTCTTCCCATTGTGTCCTGGGTCTTCCCCGAGGACGTGCCCGAAACAATCGGCAATCGGGTGGCATCCTGACCAGATGCCCGAACCACCTCGTCTGGCTCCTCTCCATGTGGAGGAGCAGCGTCATTAATCATATGTTCCCCTGACCACTACACACTGGCACGAGAGCCCCGGTATTCTGGTTACAATAATGTTTGTATTTAGTCCCCTCTGCGGCAACCGCACCCGACTTTTCAGTCTTAGTCTCTCTCGCTCTCCGTTGTGCTCTCCAGCGTGTGTCTTTCTCTCTAACTCCAACTCCAACCCCAACAACGTGTCTCGTGCCAGCTGCTGCTAATAAGGGCGACGGGTGATTAGATAACAAGCCCCAGCTGGGCAATCTACTCACCTGCCGCGGACTTCGAGGCCGGTCCTTACAGACCCCGCAGACCACGCCCGCCATATTTTTTATTGATTTTACAGGCCCCGTCGTCGTCACGTCGTGACATTGCTGGTTTTTACCAGCGGAGGAGCATGTTCGGCAGTGCACAGTCACAGAGTACTTACAAGCAGACACAGTGTGTGGACAGGAAAGGGAGAACGGACGCGTTTTTGGCTTAAAAACGATAAAAAGGTGAAGTTATAACACAGAAACGCGGTGCTTTAAAACGTGGCTAGCTAGTTAGCGGCTAACATCCATCCTGCAATCGGCAGTGTTTTAGCTACTTCCAAATCACTAATCCTCGCCTCCATGGCGACAAATAGTCAGTTTCTTACCGGTACCAAAATATTGGTATCGAGACAACCTTGGACTGCACTAATCATTAATTTTAGTCATTAATTCATCCATCCATCCATTTTTTTCCGCTTATCCGAGGTCGGGTCGCGGGGGCAGCAGCCTAAGCAGGGAAGCCCAGACTCCCCTCTCCCCAGCCACTTCGTCCAGCTCCTCCCGGGGGATCCAGAGTCGTTCCCAGGCCAGCCGGGAGACATAGTCCCTAGGGAGGTGTTCGGGTGGCATCCTGTCCATATACCCGAACCACCTCATCTTTGTCCTCCCCATGTGGAGGAGCAGCGTCATTAATCATATGTTTCAATTTCTCCCCCCCTCCCCCCCAAAAAATGATCTTCTATTCCTTAGTGTGTTAAAAGGAGGCCAAGCGGTGATTGTGGACCACCGTCACGCCCCAAAGGTTTCTGTTTTCAGGACTACACCCCACCCCCTCCGCGCCGAAGAAGGACGTCCAAGCGAGAAGCTTATTGATTTTGAAAGCTGCTGACAGAAAACACGACCCGGGTGTGTGCGTTAGAGAATCCCAGAGTGTTCCGGTCACTCCTCAGGTGATTGAACAATGTGTTTATTTTTGTGGAACACATTATCTTCAGTCTAAGGCCTGAGCGCTTTGGGGAAATGTAGCTAGGAGGGGAGGCGGGCGGGCGGGCGGGCGGGCGGGCGGGGGGTTGGGGGGGAGTCTCCCTGAAGCGTGGGATCGCTTTGACAGTAATCTCCTTCACCTCACATTCTTCTGACCCGAGATGGCGCCTGAGACGGCTGTGCACCTTTCGCACGATGAAAGTTCCGTGGAATTGTGGGACGGAGTGGATCCAACTTGTGCGTGGCAAAGGAATGCCGTGACCAATTAAAGGGCGATGTTGATGTGATCGGACAGTGAAGGTTTGCGTGTATTTAAACATGTGAGCAGAATAAGGGTCTGAAGCGGCCCAAGCAGAGAAGCCCAGACTTCCCTCTGAGGGGTTCCCAGGTCAGCTGGGAGACATAGTCTCTCCACCTTGTCTTGGGTCTTCCCCGTGATCTCCTACCGGTCGGACGTGCCCTAAACCCCTCCCTAGGTGTTCAAAGCCCTCAATGTGGAGGGCTTTACTATGAGATCCTCCCGGATGACAGAGCTTCTCACCCTATCTCTAAGGGAGAGCCCTGACACCCGGCGGAGGAAACTCAAATGTACCAGTGATCTTGTCCTTTCGGTCATAACCCAAAGTTCATGACCATAGGTGAGGATGGGAACGTAGATCGACCGGTAAATTGAGAGCTTTGCCTTCCGGCTCAGCTCCTTCTTCACCACGACGGATCAATACAGCGTCCGCATTACTGAAGACACCGCACCGATCCGCCTGTCGATCTCCCGATCCACTCTTCCCTCACTCGTGAACTCCTCCACGAGGGGCAAGATCTCCTCCCCAACCCAGAGATGGCACGCCACCCTTTTAATAGTGATAACCCTGGACTCGGACTTGGAAGTGCGGATTCTCATTCCAGTCTTCACACTCGGCTGCGAACCGATCCAGTGAGAGCTGAAGATCCGGGCCAGATGAAGCCATCAGGACCACATAATCCGCAAAAAGCAGAGACCTAATCCTGCAACCACCAAACCGGATCCCCTCAACGCCTTGACTGTACCTAGAATTCTGTCCATAAAAGTTATGAACAGAATCGGTTACAAAGGGCAGCCCTGGCGGAGTCCAACCCTCACTGGAAACAGGTCCGACGTACTGTCGGAAATGCGGACCGAGCTCTGATGCCGATCATACAGGGAGCGTACTGCCACAATCAGGCGGTCCAATACCCAAAGCTCATGACCACAGGTGAGGATGGGAACGTAGATCGACCGGTAGATTGAGAGCTTTGCCTTCCAACTTAGCTTCTTCTTCACCACGACGGATCGATACAGGGTCCGCATCACTGCAGACGCCGCACCGATCCGCCTGTCAATATCACGATCCCCTCTTCCCTCTCTTGTGAACAGGATTCCGAAGTACTTGAACTCCTCCACTTGGGGCACTCCACCATTTTCCGGTCGATAACCATGGCCTCGGACTTGGAAGTGCTTTCCGTCATAACCCAAAGCTCATGACCATAGGTGAGGATGGGGAACGTAGATCGACCGGTAAATTGAGAGCTTTGCCTTCCGGCTCAGCTACGACGGATCGATACAGGGTCCGCATCACTGCAGACGCCGCACCGACCCGCCTGTGAATCTCACGATCCACTCTTCCCTCACTCGTGAACAAGACTCTGAGGTACTTGAACTCCTCCACTCGGGGAAAGATCTCCTCCCCAACCCGGAGATGGCATGCCCCCCTTTTCCGGGCGATAACCATGGACTCGGACTTGGAGGTGCTGATTTTCATTCCGGTCTTCACACTCGGCTGCGAACCGATCCAGTGGGAGCTGAAGATCCTGGCCAGATGAAGCCACAGGACCACATCATCCGCACAAAGCAGAGACCTAATCCTGCAGCCACCAAAACGGATCCCTTCAACGCCCTGACTGCGCCTAGAAATTATGTCCATAAAAGTTATGAACAGAATCGGTGACCAAGGGCAGCCTTGGCAGAGTCCAACCCTCACTCAAACCAGGTCCGACTTACTGCCGGCAATGCGGACCAAGCTCTGACGCCGATCATACAGGGAGTGGACCGCCACAATCAGGCGGTCCAATACCCCGTACTCTCTGAGCACTCCCCACAGGACTTCCCGGAAAACACGGACGAATGCTTTCTCCAAGTCCACAGAACACATTTCGACTGGTTGGGCAAACTCCCACGCACCCTCAAGGCACCGTGCTGAACGTACACACAGTTCTGAACGTACCCGCCCCCGAGTTCAGTTCAAAACTTGGGAGACAAACATTTTTGCAGCAAATTCCTAAAAACTGTAGAGTGCTCCTGTTGTATAGAGCAGTGTTTCTTAACCATGGGGCCGGGGCCCATTGTTGGGTCCTCAAAATATACATGTTTCTCAGCTCTACTCAGTTGTATTACACTTTTCCACCACTTGTGGCAGTAATGAAAATATAAAACAAGGGACAGAAGTTTCTTAAGCGCAAAAATGATGACGCAATTATGATTGCACTTCATAGTATTGACACTTAAGTTAAGAAATATATTCGTTATTAATTTAGTTTATTTATTTTAGCCCAACATAATTGCAAAATAAATGTTTTCGTTGGTTATTTATGAGCCTGAGGTTTATGTGTTGATTAAATAATAATCTTTGTGATGAACACACGGTTTCATATCATTTGACAAAGGTTGCAAACTGTAAGCAGGTTAGATCAAATATTGAATACGATTAAAATCAAGAGTAAGATTACTCATTCAGTGTTAATATTTGAGTAGGCCCCGTGCCCCTGTGTAGTGGAAAAGTTGGGCCCCAGGGCCTTCGCTTCCTGGACTGGAAATGTGGCGCTCAAAACAATTTAGTCATTATTATTATTATAATTATTATTATTATTATTATTATCATCATCATTATTATTATCATTATTATTATTATGATCATTATCACTATTAATATCATCATTATTATTATTATTATTATTATAATTAGTATTATTATTAGTATTATTAATATTATTATAATGATTATTATCATCAGTATCATTAATATTATTCTTATTATTCTTATTTTTATCAGTATCATCATTATTATCATTATTAAATATTATTATCATTATTATTATTATCGTTGTCATTATTATTATTATTATTATAATCATTATCATTATCATTATTATTATCGGGACAAGCGGTAGAAAATGGATGGATGGATGGATTATCATTATTATTATCATCATTATCACTATTTTATCATCATTATCATTATTATTATAATCATGATCACTATTATCATCATTATCATCATTATTATTATTATTGTCGTTATTATTATTATTATTATTGTTATTTTTATTATTATCATTATCATTAGTATTTTTATTATTATTATAAGGATTATTATCATCATTATCATTCATATTATTCTTATTATTATTAATATTCTTATTATTATTATCATCATTATTGAATATTATTATCATTGTTATCATTATCATTGTAATTATTATTATTATTATTATCATTATTATTAGTATTATTAATATTATTATAATGATTATTATCATCAGTATCATTAAAATTATTCTTATTATTCTTATTGTTATTATTATCATCATTATTATCATTATTAAATTCTATTATCATTATCATTGTGATTGTTATTGTTATTATCATTATTATCATAATCATTATTATTATCAGGATGAGTGGTAAAAAATGGATGGATTATCATTAATATTATCACTATTATTATTATTATTATTAATATCACTATTATTATCATTATTATTGTTATAATCGTTATCATTGTCATCATTATCACTATTATCATTATCATTATTATTATCACTATTATTATTATTAATATCACTATTATTATCATTATTATTATTATAATCGTTATCATTTTCATTGTCATCATTATCACTATTATCATCATTATCATTATCATTATTATTGTTATTATTATCATTATTATCATTATCATTAGTATTATTATTATTATTATAAGGAGTATTATCATCATTATCATTCATATTTTTCTTATTGTCATTATTATTATTATTATCATTATTATTATAACCATTATCATTATCGTGTTTAGCATTATTATTATTATCATTATATCATCATTATTAAATATTATTATCATTGTTATTATTATCATTGTCATTATTATTATGATTATTATCATTATTATTATAACCATTATCATTATCGTTATTATTATCATTATTATTATAACCATTATCATTATCGTTATTATTATCATCATTATTATCATTCTTATTAATGTGGCAGCACATATGTAGGCAAGAGAAGCCCAGTTTACTCATCACATGTTGTCCCGCACGCTTATGCAAAGCCGGCTGTGGTGAGTAATGGCCGGGGGCCGTGTAAACGCTCCACTTCAATCAGGTGTTTTCCCACCTGCAGCGTGGCGTGGGTCGCCCTCATCCGCTGTGGGCACGCCTGAGTGGGCAGCGCGGCGTACCGAGCACCTCGGTCAGCCGCCGTGATGCCTCAAAAGGCAGGCCGCAAAAATCAGGACGTCATCTGGAAGGAGGTTGTGTCATATATATATATATATATATATATATATATATATATATATATATATATATATATATATATATATATATATATATATATATATATATATATATATATATATGTAACACAATTATGGGTGATAATATTTACCGGAGGATACAGTCCTCATTGAGTGCCAACTGTACGAGGGCTGGGCGATATGGCTGGAGACTGTATCACGATACCGGTGTTTTAATATCGGTTGATATCGATAATTATTGATATCTTTTATGACCTATGGAAAATAAGGAGAAAAATATATGAAATATAAATATATTTTAAGACTATAAAAAATGGGAGCCATTACCTCCCTGCTTGGCACTCAGCATCAAGGGTTGGAATTGGGGGTTAAATCACCCAAAAATGATTCCCTGGCGCGGCCACCGCTGCTGCTCACTGCTCCCCTCACCTCCCAGGGGGTGGAACAAGGGGATGCAGAGAGTAATTTCACCACACCTAGTGTGTGTGACAATCATTGGTACTTTAACTTATATATATATATATATATATATATATATATATATATATATATATATATATATATATATATATATATATATATATATATATATATATATATGTGTGTTTATTTTATATTTGTATTTGTTTTTTATTGTATTTTTAAATTTTTATATTAATTATTTTACATGATATATATTATTTATATTTTCTTGTTTTATTTTTACATATTTATATATATATATATATATATATATATATATATGTTTTACATATTTGAAATGTAACCTTCCTCTGATCATACTCCCCTCAGCTACACTTTGATTTTTTGTATTTTTTTGGTATGGCAGTGTTATTTTTGCGGGGGTGGTTATGAATAATAACACGTTGATAACATGAAAACTATAATAGACAAAAACAAATTGCAGCACAAATGTTGCACAAACGAATGTGACAAGTTTGGGGAGATTTTGACCAGGTTGGGGGGGGGGGGGGGGGGGGGGGGCTGTTATTTATGGGGTCTGGTAATGGATATGTTAATAACATAAAAAATATAATAGCTAAACAAAAACAAATTGCTGCACAAATGTTGCACAAACTAATGTGACAAGTTTGGGGAGATTTTGACCAGGTGGGGGGTGGTGGTTATATATAATAACATGTTAATAACATAAAAACTATAATAATTAATAACATAAAAACTAAAATGTACAAAAAAACATATTTTGAAGCACAAATGAATGTGACACTTTTAGGAAACAGGGGGATGGGCAGGGCTGGTTATGAATAATAACACATTACAATAATAATAATAACACGTTGATAACATGAAAACTATAATCGACAAAAACAAATTGCAGCACAAATGTTGCACAAATAAATGTGACAAGTTTGGGGAGATTTTGACCAGGTTGGGGGTAGACTGGTTATAGCTAATAACACGTTAAAGACATGAAAACAATAATAGATATTACCATAATAAGGGTAACGGTAATAAATATTTTGCAGCACAAATGTAGCACAAATGAATGTAACACTTTTAGGGGGGCTGGTTATGAATAATAACACATTAAAATAATAATAATAACACATTAATGATAATATCACGATGATAACATGCAAACGATAATAGACAAAAACAAATTGCAGCACAAATGTTGCACAAACTAATGGGACAAGTTTGGGGAGATTTTGACTGGGGGGCTGGGGGGGAGGTGGCTGGTTATGTATAATAACATGTTAATAACATAAAAAAAATATAGGTAACACTTTAGTATGGGGAACATATTCATCATTAATTAGTTGCTTATTAAAGTAACAAAGACTTAATTTAGAGTTATTTGGCCACTAGGGGAACATATACAGGTTAGGGTTACTAGGTTAGGGTTAGGGTTACTAATAAGCAAGGGTTAGGGTTAGGGTTAGGTTATTGAGGGAACACTCTTAGTTAATGACTTACTGCTTGTATAATAAGGCCATGCAGAATAAGGCATTAATAAGTACTTAATAATGACTAATTAAAAGCCAATATGTTAATAATTTGCATGTTAATAAGCAACTAATTAATGCTGAATGTGTCCCCCATACTAAAGTGTTACCAAAATATAATAGCTAGACAAAAACAAATTGCTGCACAAATGTTGCACAAACTAAGGCGACAAGTTTGGGGAGATTTTGACCAGGTGGGGGGTGGTGGTTATGTATAATAACACGTTAATAACATTAAAAATTTGAATAATTAATAACATAAAAACTAACATTTAGAAAATAAATATTTTTGCAGCACAAACGAATGTGACACTTTTGGATATGAATAATATGAATAATAACACATTCAGTGTTTCCCACACATTCATTTATTTGTGGTGGCCCGCCACGAAAGAATTACGTCCGCCACAAATTTAAAACAATTTTTTTTTTTAAATTATAAAAAAAATAATTTTTTTTTTTTTTTTTTTTTGTCCTGTCCAGCTTCTCAGGCAAATCATATAGTTGATGTAGATGCCCATATAGGCTGTTCAGATTTACTTTACAAAAGAGAAGTGTAGGATACTTCTCTTGTTGCCTTATTTGTATTTGACTTTATTAAATGTATTTCTATTAGAAACACAACATGTGTATATAACAAAGGGTGCAAAGTCTGCAGGCAGTAGGAAACACATGGTTAAGTGTAGGGAGTAAAACTGATGGCAGTCTAAAGTTCAAGATTTTTGGAGCTCTTTGTTCAGTGGATCAGATGTTTGATGAAGCTCTGTGTCTATCTACCACCACTACTGTTTTATGTTTATTTGTTACTGACTGTGGCAGGACACCTCTGCCTCTGTTTCACTTTATGTTGCTGGTAAATAATATGGTTGTAGTAGTAGGCTAAAGTTAAATTATTTAGTATGCACTAATTAAAGGGGCAGAGCTTTATGAGACATTTTAGCTTTTATATTTTTTGTAAGAACCACAATTAATAAATATATTTCAGTGAATAACTTATTGTTCAAATCTGTATATAAATATGTACATAAAGTGTTGTAATTATATTGTAAAATGGATGGATGGATGGACGTTTAAAACAAAACTGTTATTATTAATTAGTAAGAACACATTTTTTGAGCCTTTTTAGAGAAAATCTTATCATTGTAAATTATGCAAATTACTCGATGATGTCATGGTGACCACGCCCATAGCCACGCCCATAGTCACGCCCCCACCGCCACAGGTATCTTGGCAGTTTATGGGAAACACTGACATTAATAATAATAATAACACATTGATAACATGAAAACTATAATAGACAAAAACAAATTGCAGCACAAATGTTGCACAAACGAATGTGACAAGTTTAGGGAGATTTTGACCAGGTTGAGGGGTAGGGTGGGTGGGTGGGGGGGGGGGTGCTGATAATGAATAATAACATGTTAATAACATAAAAACTATAATAGACAAAATAAAATTGCAGCACAAATGTTGCACAAAAAAATGTGACAAGTTTGGGAAAAATGTTGACCAGGTTGGGGTAGGGAGTCTGGTTATGGATAATAACACATTAATAATAATAGTTATTACCATAATAAGGGTAGCGGTTAGAAAATAAATATATTGCAGCACAAATGTAGCACAAATGAATGTGACACTTTTGGGTGGGCTGGTTATGAATAATAACACATTAAAATAATAATAATAATTACACATTGATAACATAAAAACTATAATAAACAAAAACTAATTCCAGCACAAATGTTGCACAAATGAATGTGACAAGTTGGGGGAATTTTGACCAGATTTTTTTTTTGGGGGGGCGGGGGGGGGGGGGGGTTATGGATAATAACATGAAAAATATAATAGCTAAATAAAAAGAAAAGGCTGCACAAATGTTGCACACATGTAGTACAAATGGTTGTGACACTTTTGGGGGGGCTGGTTATGGATGATAACCTATTAATAATGATAATAATAAAACGTTAATAACGTCAAAAATATAAAAGACCAAAACAAATTGTAGCACAAATGTTGCACAAACAAATGTGACAAGTTTGGGGAAACTTTTGACCAGGTTGGGGTAGGGAGTCTGGTTATGGATAAGAACACATTAATAATAATAGTTATTACCATAATAAGGGTAGCGGTTAGAAAATAAATATATTGCAGCACAAATGTAGCACAAATGAATGTGACACTTTTAGGGGGGCTGGTTATGAATGATAACACATTAAAATAATAATAATAATAATAATAACACATTGATAACATAAAAACTATAATAAACAAAAACTAATTCCAGCACAAATGTTGCACAAATGAATGTGACACGTTGGGGGAATTTTGACCAGATTTTTTTTTAGTGTGGGGGGGGGTTATGGATAATAACATGAAAAATATAATAGCTAAATAAAAACAAAAGGCTGCACAAATGTTGCACAAATGTACTACAAATGGTTGTGACACTTTTGGGGGGGGGGGGGGCTGGTTATGGATGATAACCTATTAATAATGATAATAATAAAACGTTAATAACGTCAAAAATATAAAAGACCAAAACAAATTGTAGCACAAATGTTGCACAAACAAATGTGACACGTTTGGGGAGATTTTGACCAGGTTGGGGGGTAGGGAGTCTGGTTATGGATAAGAACACATTAATAATAATAGTTATTACCATAATAAGGGTAACGGTTAGAAAATAAATATATTGCAGCACAAATGTAGCACAAATGAATGTGACACTTTTAGGGGGGCTGGTTATGAATGATAACACATTAAAATAATAATAATAATAACACATAGATAACATAAAAACTATAATAAACAAAAACTAATTCCAGCACAAATGTTGCACAAATGAATGTGACAAGTTGGGGGAATTTTGACCAGATTTTTTTTTGGGGGGGGGGTTATGGATAATAACATGAAAAATATAATAGCTAAATAAAAACAAAAGGCTGCACAAATGTTGCACAAATGTAGTACAAATGGTTGTGACACTTTTGGGGGGGCTGGTTATGGATGATAACCTATTAATAATGATAATAATAAAACGTTAATAACGTCAAAAATATAAAAGACCAAAACAAATTGTAGCACAAATGTTGCACAAACAAATGTGACACGTTTGGGGAGATTTTGACCAGGTTGGGGGGTAGGGAGTCTGGTTATGGATAAGAACACATTAATAATAATAGTTATTACCATAATAAGGGTAACGGTTAGAAAATAAATATATTGCAGCACAAATGTAGCACAAATGAATGTGACACTTTTAGGGGGGCTGGTTATGAATGATAACACATTAAAATAATAATAATAATAACACATAGATAACATAAAAACTATAATAAACAAAAACTAATTCCAGCACAAATGTTGCACAAATGAATGTGACAAGTTGGGGGAATTTTGACCAGATTTTTTTTGGGGGGGGGGGGTTATGGATAATAACATGAAAAATATAATAACTAAATAAAAAGAAAAGGCTGCACAAATGTAGTACCAATGGTTGTGACACTTTTGGGGGGGCTGGTTATGGATGATAACCTATTAATAATGATAATAATAAAACGTTAATAACGTCAAAAATATAAAAGACCAAAACAAATTGTAGCACAAATGTTGCACAAATTAATGTGACAAGTTTGGGGGATTTTGACCAGGTTGGGGGGGGTGGATGACGTCGCTTGTCATTAAATGTCCTTCTTAACTTAATTGACTTGATTAAGTTCAAATCTGTCACGTCACAAAGGAAAATGTGCACAGAGCAGTGTTATTGAGCAGTGTTATTTGAAGGTGGGGCCAACTTGCCACAGGTGGATGTGTTGCACAAACAGGACATTGTTGCCACCAGGGGGCGTCCTAGAGGGCCTCGCTACGCTATGTTGTGATGGACGTGCTCCCATGTCACGCTGCCATTTGCGGATCGCGTTTGTCGACGTTTTCCTTTTCTCTTCTCTCGGTCGTCAGTGCATGAGCTGGGGGTCGGGTCAGGTGCGGTGCGGTGGCGCGGCGGGAAGGAGCGAGGCACCCTTGAGGACGGAAAGGTGCCAAAGAAAAGCCGCCTTTGATGGGAAAAGCATTTCAATCCAGCGCGACTTTGCAAACACAAAAAGGGCCTTCCTGCCGTCAACACGATGGTGTGTCTCTACACCACGCTTTGAAGGACACTTCACAACTGCCTTTCCTTTACAATGCCTTCCCAAAGGTGCAACAAAGACCGAGTCGCACACACAAAAAAAAGGAAAGCAATTTTTTCCCTTAAAAATGAATGTTAATCCAATTCGGAGGTGAAATAAAATGAAGTTAAAACATTTTTTTTTTTTTTTTTTTTTAAACCTGCTGCAAAGAGGAATGAGAGAAAGTGCCCAAAGATAGCATATATATATATATATATATATATATATATATATATATATATATATATATATATATATATATATATATATATATATATATATATATATATATATATATATATATATATATATATATATGTATATATATATATATATATATGTATATATATATATATATACAGTATATACACATGTATATATACATACATGTGTATATATATATATATATATATATACAGTATATACACATGTATATATACATACATGTGTATATATATATATATATATATATATATATATATATATATATATATATATATATATATATATATATATATATATACACTACCGTTCTCGTAAAACAGTGACATTTTCTGAGTAAAATTATGAATTCTGTCATAATTTTTGCCAAGTAAAATTCCGATTATTATTATAATATTGCCAAAATTTAAAGTTTTCTGATAAAATTATGACTTGTCGAGTAAAATTACGACTCTTGTCATAAAATTGCCAACATTTTAAGCTTTTCTTGTAAAATTGCGACTGTTATTGAGTAAAATTCCAACTTTTATCATAATATTGCACAAATGTTCAGTTTTTCTTATAAAATTGGGAACAATTTCTCATATTCTTTCTGTTTCCGTAATCTTGCAATATTTTCTTCTAAAAATTATAACTTTTTCATGCAAAATGGCGACATTTGTCATATAAAATTCTGACCTTTATCACGATATTGCCAATTTTTTGTTGTTCTCGTAAAATAGTGAAATTTTTTGAGTAAAATGATGACTTTTGTCATAATTTTGCCAAGTAAAATTCCGATTATTATTATAATATTGCCAAAATTTAAAGTTTCTGATAAAATTGTGACTTCTTTCAAGTAAAATTACGACTCTTGTCATAAAATTGCCAACATTTTAAGCTTTTCTTGTAAAATTGCGACTGTTATTGAGTAAAATTCCAACTTTTATCATAATATTGCATAAATGTTCAGTTTTTCTTATAAAATTGGGAACAATTTCTCATATTCTTTCTGTTTCTGTAATATTGCAATATTTTCTCGTACAAATGATAAATTTTTCATGCAAAATGGCGACATTTGTCATATAAAATTCTGACCTTTATCACAATATTACCAATTTTTTGTTCTCGTAAAATAGTGACATTTTCTGAGTAAAATTAGGACTTTTGTCATAATTTTGCCAAGTAAAATTCCAATTATTATCATAATATTGCCAAAATGTCAAGTTTTCTTGCAAAATTGTGACTTTTGACGAGTAAAATTACGACCTTTGTCATAAAATTGCCAACATTTTAAGCTTTTCTCGTAAAATTGCGACTGTTATTGAGTAAAATGCCAACTTTTATCATAACATTGCACAAATGTTCAGTTTTTCTTATAAAATTGGGAACAATTTCTCATATTCTTTCCTGTTTCTGTAACATTGCAATAGCCTGAAGGATTACCAGCACGTCCTTCGCTCTTTTAGGATTTCCCCCGCATTTTCAACTAAGGCTGACAGCGATGAAATTGTTCAACGTTTTTTTTTCTGAGGGAGAAAAACAAGACGTGGCGAAAGAAAAGCTGCACTTTGAGAATCCAGTAAATGACCCGTCAGGCTTTTTTTTTCTTTCTTCCAAGCTGCCTGCTGCCTCGTTTCACCTGAAACCTCTGGCTTCTGTCGAGATGAAAGGATGAAGAAAGACATAAAATAAATAAATAGGCCAGAGTGGAGCAGTTACGGTGGAGGCTGGGAGCAATCAATCAGTCTTGTCAATATGGCGGCATAATAGCCGCTAAAGGCTTAATTAGCCCTGCGATGAGTCCTCAACACAGTCCATTATAACATGTGTGTGTGTGTGTGTGTGTGTGTGTGTGTGTGTGTGTGTGTGTGTGTGTGTGTGTGTGTGTGTGTGTGTGTGTGTGTGTGTGTGTGTGTGTGTGTGTGTATGTGTGTGTGTGTGTGTGTGTGTGTGTGTGTGTGTGTATGTGTGTGTGTGCTACCCTTCTTGAGACATCAACAAGGAAAAGTAGCTTCCATATGAGGAGGTGTGAACAAGTTAGGACATAAATCATGGTCCCAATGTGGAAAAACCACTGCATCTAATACAAGAGCCAAATACCAGAGTCCGTGAACATTGCTCCAAAGTCGGGATTTTTTTTTGTGTTGATTTAATGTGCATACAAAAGTAAACCTTTGTCATGATCTGTGGTCTGGATTATGTTTTTGTTGGTTTTATACTCTTTTAGTTCCTGTTTGCGCTCCCTTGTTTGTTTAGTTACCATGGCGACGTATTAGTTTCACCTGCCTCTGGTGTTCGGGACACGCACCTGCTCTAATCAAGAAGACTGTTATTTAAGCCTGTCTTTGCCAGTCAGTCGCGCTGGCGCCATTGCGTAGTTCTTGCTGCTCGTTTCAGGTCTGATTCTACAATTATGCTAGTTATAGGTTTCATGCCACAGTTTCATAGTTGTTCCATGCCATAGTTCATGTTCGTTGTTTCATGCCACAGTTTCATAGTTGTTTATGCCATAGTTCATGTTCGTTGTTTCATGCCACAGTTTCATAGTTGTTCCATGCCATAGTTCATGTTAGTTGTTTCATGCCAAGGTTTCATAGTTGTTCCGTGCCATAGTTCGTGTTCGTTGTTTCATGCCACAGTTTCATAGTTGTTCCATGCCATAGTTCGTGTTCGTTGTTTCATGCCACAGTTTCATAGTTGTTCCATGCCATAGTTCATGTCCGTTGTTTCATGCCACAGTTTCATAGTTGTTCCATGCCATAGTTCATGTTCGTTGTTTCATGCCACAGTTTCATAGTTGTTCCATGCCATAGTTCATGTTCGTTGTTTCATGCCACAGTTTCATAGTTGTTCCGTGCCATAGTTCGTGTTTGTTGTTTCATGCCACAGTTTCATAGTTGTTCCATGCCATACTTCATGTTAGATGTTTCATGCCACAGTTTCATAGTTGTTCCATGCCATAGTTCGTGTTCGTTGTTTCATGCCACAGTTTCATGTTATATGCCATAGTTCCTGTTCGTTGTTTCATGCCATAGTTTCATAGTTGTTCCATGCCATAGTTCATGTTAGTTGTTTCATGCCACAGTTTCATAGTTGTTCCGTGCCATAGTTCATGTTCGTTGTTTCATGCCACAGTTTCATAGTTGTTCCATGCCATAGTTCGTGTTCATTGTTTCATGCCACAGTTTCATAGTTGTTCCGTGCCATAGTTCATGTTTGTTGTTTCATGCCACAGTTTCATAGTTGTTCCATGCCATAGTTCATGTCCGTTGTTTCATGCCACAGTTTCATAGTTGTTCCATGCCATAGTTCATGTTCGTTGTTTCATGCCACAGTTTCATAGTTGTTCCATGCCATAGTTCGTGTTCGTTGTTTCATGCCACAGTTTCATAGTTGTTCCGTGCCATAGTTCGTGTTCGTTGTTTCATGCCACAGTTTCATAGTTGTTCCATGCCATAGTTCATGTTAGTTGTTTCATGCCACAGTTTCATAGTTGTTCCATGCCATAGTTCGTGTTCGTTGTTTCATGCCACAGTTTCATAGTTGTTCCATGCCATAGTTCATGTTCGTTGTTTCATGCCACAGTTTCATAGTTGTTCCATGCCATAGTTCATGTTCGTTGTTTCATGCCACAGTTTCATAGTTGTTCCGTGCCATAGTTCATGTTCGTTGTTTCATGCCACAGTTTCATAGTTGTTCCATGCCATAGTTCGTGTTCGTTGTTTCATGCCACAGTTTCATAGTTGTTCTATGCCATAGTTCATGTTAGATGTTTCATGCCACAGATTCATAGTTGTTCCATGCCATAGTTCCTGTTAGTTGTTTCATGCCACAGTTTCATAGTTGTTCCATGCCATAGTTCATGTTCGTTGTTTCATGCCACAGTTTCATAGTTGTTCCGTGCCATAGTTCGTGTTTGTTGTTTCATGCCACAGTTTCATAGTTGTTCCATGCCATACTTCATGTTAGATGTTTCATGCCACAGTTTCATAGTTGTTCCATGCCATAGTTCGTGTTCGTTGTTTCATGCCACAGTTTCATGTTATATGCCATAGTTCCTGTTCGTTGTTTCATGCCATAGTTTCATAGTTGTTCCATGCCATAGTTCATGTTAGTTGTTTCATGCCACAGTTTCATAGTTGTTCCGTGCCATAGTTCATGTTCGTTGTTTCATGCCACAGTTTCATAGTTGTTCCATGCCATAGTTCGTGTTCATTGTTTCATGCCACAGTTTCATAGTTGTTCCGTGCCATAGTTCATGTTTGTTGTTTCATGCCACAGTTTCATAGTTGTTCCATGCCATAGTTCATGTCCGTTGTTTCATGCCACAGTTTCATAGTTGTTCCATGCCATAGTTCATGTTCGTTGTTTCATGCCACAGTTTCATAGTTGTTCCATGCCATAGTTCGTGTTCGTTGTTTCATGCCACAGTTTCATAGTTGTTCCGTGCCATAGTTCGTGTTCGTTGTTTCATGCCACAGTTTCATAGTTGTTCCATGCCATAGTTCATGTTAGTTGTTTCATGCCACAGTTTCATAGTTGTTCCATGCCATAGTTCGTGTTCGTTGTTTCATGCCACAGTTTCATAGTTGTTCCATGCCATAGTTCATGTTCGTTGTTTCATGCCACAGTTTCATAGTTGTTCCATGCCATAGTTCATGTTCGTTGTTTCATGCCACAGTTTCATAGTTGTTCCGTGCCATAGTTCATGTTCGTTGTTTCATGCCACAGTTTCATAGTTGTTCCATGCCATAGTTCGTGTTCGTTGTTTCATGCCACAGTTTCATAGTTGTTCTATGCCATAGTTCATGTTAGATGTTTCATGCCACAGATTCATAGTTGTTCCATGCCATAGTTCCTGTTAGTTGTTTCATGCCACAGTTTCATAGTTGTTCCATGCCATAGTTCATGTTAGTTGTTTCATGCCACAGTTTCATGTTGTTCCATGCCATAGTTCATGTTCGTTGTTTCATGCCACAGTTTCATAGTTGTTCCATGCCATAGTTCATGTTCGTTGTTTCATGCCACAGTTTCATAGTTGTTCCATGCCATAGTTATGCTAGTTGTTTGTTTCTTGCTATGCTATAGTTTATGCTAGTTGTTTGCTTCACGCTAATTGTCACGCAACCCTCTACGCAAGTCTTGTTTATTTCATGCCACAGTTGGAGAGTGGCCTGTTATGTTGTAGTTAGATTAATAAATATGTTCCTACCTTCACGCCTTGTACGGAATAGTCCGATTGCTTCCCTATTAATTTCCGGAAAAACCCGCCAGGTGAACAGCTGATTTTTTTTTTACGACTTCTTTTTTTTTTTTTTTATAAAATTGCCAACATTTTAAGCTTTTCTTGTAAAATTGCGACTGTTATCGAGTAAACTTCCAACTTTTATCATAACATTGCACAAATGTTCAGTTTTTCTTGTAAAATGTTGACCTGCGTTGAGTAAAACTCTGACTTTTATTGTAACACTGCCAAAATTATACGTTTTTCTTGTGAAATTCTGACCTTTTTTCTTGTGAAATTCCAACTCATTTATCACAACAAGCTTTTTTTTCATATTTGCATAGTATGTATATATTATTAATGTTGTAAATACACTTCTTTATATATCTAGAAAGGCTGGTCCTAAAGAGGGAGGCATTTTTCTCACGTCTCAAGAAGGTAACAAATACAAGAATGTGTGTGTGTGTGTGTGTGTGTGTGTGTGTGTGTGTGTGTGTGCGTGTGTGTGTGCACTTGTCTCACCATCCTTGTGTGGACATACACTTGATAAACCACCTTTCTGTGAGGATCTTTTGACTTGTGAGGACATTTGCCTGGTCCTCACAACTACAGAAGTAAAATATTTTTTTTAATTTGTGTGTTTTGCATTCTGAAGTGAGGTTGCAACTAGGGATGTCCGATAAATGTTTTAAAATTTAATTATTGGTATCGTTTTTTTTATTATCGGTATCGTTTTTTTTGTGGTTTTTTTTTAATTAAATCAACATAAAAAACACAAGATACACTTACGATTAGTGCACCAACCCAAAAAAAATGTTATCGGTATCGTTTTTTTTAATTATTATTTTTTTTAAAAATTAAATCAACATATAAAACACAAGATACACTTACGATTAGTGCACCAACCCAAAAAAAATATTATCGGTATCGTTTTTTTTAAATTATTTTTTTAAATTTTTTTATTAAATCAACATAAAAAACACAAGATACACTTACGATTAGTGCACCAACCCAAAAAAAATATTATCGGTATCGTTTTTTTAATTTTTGTATTTTTTTTTAAAATTTTTAAATCAACATAAAAAACACAAGATACACTTACAATTAGTGCTCCAACCAAAAAAAACCTCCCTCCCCCATTTACACTCATTCACACAAAAGGGTTGTTTCTTTATGTTATTAATATTCTGGTTCCTACATGATATATCAATATATATCAATACAGTCTGCAAGGGATACAGTCCGTAAGCACACATGATTGTGCGTGCTGCTGCTCCACTAATAATACTAACCTTTAACAGTTAATGTTACTCATTTTCATTCATTACTAGTTTCTATGTAACTGTTTTTATATTGTTTTACTTTCTTTTTTATTCAAGAAAATGTTTTTAATTTATTTATCTTATTTTATTAATTTTTTTAAAAAGTACCTTATCTTCACCATACCTGGTTGTCCAAATTAGGCATAATAATGTGTTAATTCCACGACTGTATATATCGGTTGATATCGGTATCGGTAATTAAAGAGTTGGACAATATCGGAATATCGGATATCGGCGAAAAGCCATTATCGGACATCCCTAGTTGCAACTCTCTACTCTCATCTAGGGCTAGATATATATTTTTTTCATCATTCTAGCTATAGTGGAAAGGGGGGCCCTCACAACCTACTAACTAAACGTGGGTCCACACAAAGTAGGCAAGACATGTGTGTGTGTGTGTGTGTGTGTGTGTGTGTGTGTGTGTGTGTGTGTGTGTGTGTGTGTGTGTGTGTGTGTGTGTGTGTGTGTGTGTGTGTGTGTGTGTGCGTGCGTGCGTGCGTGCGTGTGTGTGTGCGTGCGTGACGCTCCATCATGCGTGGACACGGAGCTGCTATTGTTGAACGTCCACATTCTTTGCCCCGATTGCAGGCTGGCAGACGAGGAAAAGGAACTGAACGTGACGTCTCAGACCTTGTCGCCATGTTCCTGGCATAAAGGCGTCCTCGCACGTTACGTAACACCGCGTGCTTGTCGTCCGCGGCCCGCTCTTGTCGTCCACACCTTCTGCGTGTTTGTTTTGCGCCTGAAAAGTCTTTGTCCATCATGAACATTCCTTTATGTCAAGCACTTGGTGAGCTTATAAACGCCATCTGTGGCGCCCATTTTTAGGGGTGTGCCTAACTGTTGGATCCCATTCCAGTTCTTGGGGTGATGCTCCCATTCTGACTCCATTCCAACCCATTATTGCCATGTGCATATATGCAAATGTCATTATTAATATATGCACACTTTTAAGTCATTGTTAATATATGCAAACTTATGTCATAACTAATGTATGCAAACTTATGTCATGGTTAATATATGCAAACTTATGTCATAACTAATATATGCAAACTTATGTCATTTTTAATATATGCAAACTTATGTCATGATTAATATATGCAAACTTATGTCATGATTAATATATGCAAACTTATGTCATGGTTAATATATGCAAACTTATGTCATGGTTAATATATGCAAACTTATGTCATTGTTAATATATGCAAACTTATGTCATGGTTAATATATGCAAACTTATGTCATGGTTAATATATGCAAACTTATGTCATGGTTAATATATGCAAACTTATGTCATGGTTAATATATGCACACTTATGTCATGGTTAATATATGCAAACTTATGTCATGGTTAATATATGCACACTTATTTCATGGTTAATATATGCAAACTCATGTCATGTTAATGCATGCAAACTTATGTCATGGTTAATATATGCAAACTTATGTCATGGTTAATATATGCAAACTTATGTAATGGTTAATATATGCAAACTTATATCATGGTTAATATATGCTTACTTATGTCATGATTAATATATGCAAACTTATGTCATGATTAATATATGCTTACTCATGTCATGGTTAGTATATGCAAACTCATGTCATGTTAATGCATCTAAACTTATAATTAATATATGCAAACTTATGTCATGGTTAATGAATGCAAACTTAAAGTCATGGTTAATACATGCAAACTTATGTCATGGTTAATATATGCACACGTATGTAATGGTTAATATATGCAAACTTATAATTAATATATATACAATATTTTTTTTTATTTTTTTTAGAAATGGCTTTAAAAATACAGTAAAATTATTGGGTCCCACTAATTAAAGTATTGAAAATAAGTCATACATTTTGTCAAAAATAAATAAATAAATTTAAATTAAAAAAAAAAATATATATATATATATATATATATATATATATATATATATATATATATATATATATATATATATATATATATATCCAAAAATTTGCCCAAAATATATTTAAAAGTGGAATATTTGATGTGAAGTAATTAGAGCCTTAAATATGTCAATAATTCATAACAACATTGATTCATTATTATAATTTTTATTTCAAAAAAATATACTTTTTAGAAATGGCTTTAAAAACACACTAAAATTATTGGGTCCCACAAATTAAAATATTAAAAATAAGTCATACATTTTGTCAAAAAAAAATACAAAATATATATACTGTATATCCAAAAATTTGCCCAATATATATTTCAAAGTGTAATATTTGATGTAAAGTAATTAGAGCCTTAAATAATTCAATAATTCATAACAACATTGATTCATCATTATACATTTTTATTTTATTTTTAGAAATGGCTTTAAAAATACGCTAAAATGATTGGTTCCCACTAGTTAAAGTATTAATAATAAATCATACATTTTGTCAAAGAATATATGTCTTTATGGGAAACACACAATATCCAAAAATTTGCCCAAAATATATTTCAAATTGAATATTTGATGTAATGTAATTAGAGCCTTAAATATGTCAATAATTCATAACAACAACATTGATTCATTACAATCATTTTTTATTTATTTTATTTATTTTAGAAATGCCTTTAAAAATACACAAAAATTATTGGGTTCCGCTAATTAAAGTATTACAAATAAGTCATACATTTTTCCAAAAAAAAAAAAAAAAAAAAAAAAAAAAATCTATATATATATAAATATATATCAACAAATTTGCCCAATATATATTTCAAAATTGAATATTTGATGTAAAGTAATTAGAGCCTTAAATATGTCAATAATTCATAACAACATTGATTCATTCCGATCACTTTTTATTTGTTATTTTTATTTTAGAAATGCCTTTAAAAATACACAACAATTATTGGGTCCCACTAATTAAAATATTAAAAATAATTCATACATTTTGTAAAAAAAAATATATATATATATATATATATATATATATATATATATATATATATATATATGTATATATATATATATATATATATATATATATATATATATATATATATATATATATATATATATATATATATATATATATATATATATATATATATATATATATATATATATATATATCCAAAAATTTGCACAAAATATATTTCAAATGGAATATTTGATGTAAAGTAATTCAAGCCTTAAATATTTCAATAATTCATAACAACATTGATTCATTATTATAATTTTGTATTTTTATTTTTAGAAATGGCTTTAAAAATACACTAAAATTATTGGGTCCCACTAATTAAAATATTAAAAATAAGTCATACATTTTGTAAAAATAAATATATATATATATATATATATATATATATATATATATATATATATATATATATATATATATATATATATATATATATATATATATATATATATATATATATCCAAAAATTTGCCCAAAATATATTTCAAAATTGAATATTTGATGTAAAGTAAATAGAACCTTAAATATGTCAATAATTCATAACAACATTTATTCAATATTATCATTTTTTAAAATGTATTTATTTTAATTTTTTTTAGAAATGGCTTTAAAAATACACAAAAATTATTGGTCCCACTAATTAAAGTATTAAAAATAAGTCATACATATTGTAAAAAAAAAAAAAATTATATATATATATATATATATATATATATATATATATATATATATATATATATATATATATATATATATATATATATATATATATATATATATATATATCCCAAAAATTGCCCAAAATATATTTCAAAAATGGAATATTTGATGTAAAGTAATTAGAGCTTTAAATATTTCAATAATTCATAACAACATTGATTCATTATTAAAAAAAATTTTTTTTTTATAAATGGCTTTAAAAATACAGTAAAATTATTGGGTCCCACTAATTAAAGTATTGAAAATAAGTCATACATTTTGTCAAAAAAAATAAAAAAAAAATATATATATATATATATATATATATATATATACAAAAATTTGCCCAAAATATATTTAAATGGCTTGGGTAACAACATTGATTCATTATTGTCATTTTTTTTATTTAATTTTTTTTATTTAGAAATGGCTTTTAAAATACACAAAAATGATTGGGTCCCACTAATTAAAGTATTAAAATTAAGTCATAAATTAAAAAAAATTAAAAAACTTTTAACACTTAAGTCTCTAGATCTTTTATGGACAGAATTTCTAGGCGCAGTCAGGGCGTTGAGGGGATCTGGTTTGGTGGCTGCAGGATTAGGTCTCTGCTTTTTGCAGATGATGTGGTCCTGATGGCTTCATCTGGCCAGGATCTTCAGCTCTCACTGGATCGGTTCGCAGCCGAGTGTGAAGCGACTGGGATGGGACTCAGCACCTCCAAGTCCCAGTCCATGGTTCTTGCCCGGAAAAGGGTGGAGTGCCATCTCCGGGTTGCGTAGGAGACCCTGCCCCAAGTGGAGGAGTTCAAGCCAGATGAGGTGGTTCGGGCATGTGGTCAGGATGCCACCCGATCGCCTCCCTAGGGAGGTGTTTCGGGCACGTCCTCGGGGAAGACCCAGGACACGTTGGGTAGACTATGTCTCCCGGCTGGCCTGGGAACACCTCTGAAACCCCCGGGAGGAGCTGGACGAAGTGGCTGGGGAGAGGGAAGTCTGGGCTTCCCTGCTTAGGCTGCTGCCCCCGCGACCCGACCTCGGATAAGCGGAAGAAGATGGATGGATGGATGGAAGTGTCTAGATCAACTTAAGATCTGTATATCTGTTGATTATAAATGTATACATTTAAATATGTTTTTTTTGAAGAAAACCTTTTCTATGGCAAACACAAAATATTATGTTTCCCCCCACCCAAAAATAATTTAAAAAATAAATAAAATAAGTCATACATTTTGTCCAAAAAAAATATATATATATCCAAAAATTTGCCCAAAATATATTTCAAATGGAATATTTGATGTAAATTAATTAGAGCCTTAAATATGTCAATAATTCATAACAACATTGATTTTGATTCATTATTATTTTTCAAACAATGACAGTTTTAAATAAATAAATAAAAACGTCATTATTAGAGTCAACTTTGCAAGTTACAACTTTTTCTTGTCACATTTCACCTGTTTGCTCTTTTATTACACTTTTAAATGTTGCTTTTTTTTTTTTTTGGTAATAGTATTTTTAGGGGTTGTTAAAAAAAAGTAGCTGGGGGCCACAAATGGGACGACCCCTGAATTTAAAGACCCCGGAAATTTTTTTTATATTTTGCCGAAAGTGTCACCTTGTCGTTTCAGTATCGAACACACACTGACTCGGAACTATTCCACGTCTTGCGTGAATAAGAACCCCACCGCTCGAGTGCTCGTCACGTGGTGCGCGCGGGACTCACCGGAGTTCCTCAGCTTCCGGTTGCGGAAGACGGAGATGATGACGAGCAGGTTGCCCAGCACGTCCACCACCGTGGTGAAGATCAGCACGCTGGCCAGGACGCCGATGACCCACGCGGGCCGGCCGCCGCTCTCCTCCGCGGCGGTCAGCGTCGTGCGGTTGCCGTGGAGGAGGAGCGCGTGCAGCGTGTCCGGCATGGCGCGCCCTCACTGGCCGCCGAGCGGGCGCGGCGCCCGGCGCGCTCCGCCTCCCTCCGTGGGTCCGGAGCGGAGCATCGATTATTAGCAGTCTTTTTTTTTTTTTTTTTTTTTTTTTCTTCCACTGATGATCGCTGTTATCGTGGCGTGGGCGTGGAGGCGGCGTGACCTACATAAAGTTACACCATCTTTCTTGGTGTCGGCGCGGAAAGTCTCCCGCGAAAAGTCCCCGCCGGGAGGGGAGCTGCATGGTGCTCAGCAGATGTGGGTGGGGGGGTGCGGGGTGCTCCTCTCGCCGTTGCCGCTCGCGTGTTTTTGTGGCAAAACGTGCCAAATGCGTCTTCTGGTGCAAAAACAGCCGGGACACGTCTTGCGTGGATCCACTGCTGCAACGCACGCGCCTCCATGCCTGCGCGGTCCCGGAGGAGCACCACCCCCCCACACACACACACACTTCTCGTGCACGCGCACACTCCCTCCTGTGAGGCGCGCAGCGTGGAGGTATACCCCTGCGCGTAACACTTTTACACATCACCTCCCACGCCCTTTATATTCTCTCTCTCTCTCTCTCTCTCTCTCTCTCTCCATCTCCCGGCATGCACAGCGACGCCAACATCAGCCCACGTTATAACCCGCGGGCTAAATGGAGCTCATTAATGGCACGAGTTCCGTTCAAACGCGCATCTTTTGCAGCACATTCATAAAAAAAAAAAAAAAAAAGAACGATACGTTTTTCAAAATAAGAGCGCTCTGTTGAAACGCATCTTTTGCAGCACATTCATAAAAAAGGTAAACATAGACGATCTTTGATGGGATTTTATTCCATTTATTTATTTATTTTTTCAAAATAAGAGCGCTCTGTCGTTTAATTAAGCTCGTCCATGTTGATGTAAATCTTAGGACAACTCCCCCACATGATTTGATTAGGATTTCCCGGCATGACGATTCCGTACAGAATCGATTCTTGCGATATATGATGATAAAAAACACTTTTTAAAGCAGGTCTTGGATGTGAAAGTGGACTAAAAGAGCAAACAGGTGAAATGTAAAAAAAAAAAAAAAAAAAAAAAAGTGGACTAAGAGAGCAAACAGGTGAAATGTAAAGAAAAAAAAGTGGACTAAAAGAGCAAACAGGTGAAATGTAAAGAACAAAAAGGTGGAATAAAAGAGCAAACAGTTGAAATGTAAAGAACAAAAAGGTGGAATAAAAGAGCAAACAGGTGAAATGTAAAGAAAAAAAAAGTGGACTAAAAGAGCAAACAGGTGAAATGTAAAGAAAAAAAAGGTGGAATAAAAGAGCAAACAGGTGAAATGTAAAGAAAAAAAAGGTGGAATAAAAGAGCAAACAGGTGAAATGTAAAGAAAAAAAAGGTGGAATAAAAGAGCAAACAGGTGAAATGTAAAGAAAAAAAAGTGGACTAAAAGAGCAAACAGGTGAAATGTAAAGAAAAAAAAGTGGACTAAAAGAGCAAACAGGTGAAATGTAAAGAAAAAAAAGGTGGACTAAAAGAGCAAACAGGTGAAATGTAAAGAAAAAAAAGGTGGAATAAAAGAGCAAACAGGTGAAATGTAAAGAAAAAAAAGTGGACTAAAAGAGCAAACAGGTGAAATGTAAAGAAAAAAAAGTGGACTAAAAGAGCAAACAGGTGAAATGTAAAGAAAAAAAGGTGGAATAAAAGAGCAAACAGGTGAAATGTAAAGAAAAAAAAAGGTGGAATAAAAGAGCAAACAGGTGAAATGTAAAGAAAAAAAAGTGGACTAAAAGAGGAAACAGGTGAAATGTAAAGAAAAAAAAGTGGACTAAAAGAGCAAACAGGTGAAATGTAAAGAAAAAAAGGTGGAATAAAAGAGCAAACAGGTGAAATGTAAAGAAAAAAAAGTTGACTAAAAGAGCAAACAGGTGAAATGTAAAGAAAAAAAAGGTGGACTAAAAGAGCAAACAGGTGAAATGTAAAGAAAAAAAAGGTGGAATAAAAGAGCAAACAGGTGAAATGTAAAGAAAAAAAAGGTGGAATAAAAGAGCAAACAGGTGAAATGTAAAGAAAAAAAAGTGGACTAAAAGAGCAAACAGGTGAAATGTAAAGAAAAAAAAGTGGACTAAAAGAGCAAACAGGTGAAATGTAAAGAAAAAAAGGTGGAATAAAAGAGCAAACAGGTGAAATGTAAAGAAAAAAAAAGGTGGAATAAAAGAGCAAACAGGTGAAATGTAAAGAAAAAAAAGTGGACTAAAAGAGCAAACAGGTGAAATGTAAAGAAAAAAAAGTGGACTAAAAGAGCAAACAGGTGAAATGTAAAGAAAAAAAGGTGGAATAAAAGAGCAAACAGGTGAAATGTAAAGAAAAAAAAGTGGACTAAAAGAGCAAAGAGGTGAAATGTAAAGAAAAAAAAGGTGGACTAAAAGAGCAAACAGGTGAAATGTAAAGAAAAAAAAGGTGGAATAAAAGAGCAAACAGGTGAAATGTAAAGAAAAAAAAGTGGACTAAAAGAGCAAACAGGTGAAATGTAAAGAAAAAAAAGTGGACTAAAAGAGCAAACAGGTGAAATGTAAAGAAAAAAAAGTGTACTAAAAGAGCAAACAGGTGAAATGTAACAAGAAAAAGTTGCAAGGTTGAATATTGCATATTTTGTGTTTTTTGCCATAAAAAACAGTTTTTTGACAAAAAGGTTCAAACAGCACAAACAAACTTTTTGCCACTTCATTTAATGTAGCCTGCCACATCATTTAAAGTGGCCCACCACATCATTTAAGGTAGCCCTGCCACATCATTCAGGTGGCTATCAACATCATTTAATGTGGCTTTCCACATCATGTATGGTAGCCAACCACTTCATTTAAGGTGGCCTGCTATTGTCATTTAATTTGGCTTGCCACGTCATGTAAGGTAGCCCGCCACTTCATTGAATGTGGCCTGCTATTGTCATGTCCGCTAACTTTTTGCAACTCAACGCTAAGAAAACGGAAATGTTGATTATCGGTCCTGCTAGACACCAACATCTATTTAATAATACCACCTTAACATTTGACAAACAAACAATTAAACAAGGAGACTCGGTAAAGAATCTGGGTATTATCTTCCACCCAACTCTCTCGTTTGAGTCACACATTAAGAGTGTTACTAAAACAACTCTCTCCTTTGAGTCACACATTAAGAGTGTTACTAAAACAACTCTCTCCTTTGAGTCACACATTAAGAGTGTTACTAAAACAACTCTCTCCTTTGAGTCACACATTAAGAGTGTTACTAAAACAACTCTCTCGTTTGAGTCACACATTAAGAGTGTTACTAAAACAACTCTCTCGTTTGAGTCACACATTAAGAGTGTTACTAAAACAACTCTCTCGTTTGAGTCACACATTAAGAGTGTTACTAAAACAACTCTCTCGTTTGAGTCACACATTAAGAGTGTTACTAAAACAACTCTCTCCTTTGAGTCACACATTAAGAGTGTTACTAAAACAACTCTCTCCTTTGAGTCACACATTAAGAGTGTTACTAAAACAACTCTCTCCTTTGAGTCACACATTAAGAGTGTTACTAAAACAACTCTCTCGTTTGAGTCACACATTAAGAGTGTTACTAAAACAACTCTCTCGTTTGAGTCACACATTAAGAGTGTTACTAAAACAACTCTCTCGTTTGAGTCACACATTAAGAGTGTTACTAAAACAACTCTCTCGTTTGAGTCACACATTAAGAGTGTTACTAAAACAACTCTCTTGTTTGAGTCACACATTAAGAGTGTTACTAAAACAACTCTCTCGTTTGAGTCACACATTAAGAGTGTTACTAAAACAACTCTCTCGTTTGAGTCACACATTAAGAGTGTTACTAAAACGGCCTTCTTTCATCTCCGTAATATCGCTAAAATTCGTTCCATCTTGTCCACAAGCGATGCTGAGATCATTATTCATGCGTTCGTTACGTCTCGTCTCGATTACTGTAACGTTTTATTTTCGGGCCTCCCTATGTCTAGCATTAAAAGATTACAGATGGTACAAAATGCGGCTGCAAGGCTTCTGACAAAAACAAGAAAGTTTGATCATATTACGCCTATACTGTATATACCTTTATATACATATATATATATATATATACACCTATACTGTATATACTTTTATATACATATATACATATATATACACCTATACTGGCTCACTTGCACTGGCTTCCTGTGCACTTAAGATGCGACTTTAAGGTTTTACTACTTACGTATAAAATATTACACGGTTTAGCTCCAGCCTATCTCGCCGATTGTATTGTACCATATGTCCCGACAAGAAATCTGCGTTCAAAGAACTCCGGCTTATTAGTGATTCCCAGAGCATAAAAAAAAGTCTGCGGGCTATAGAGCGTTTTCTATTGGGGCTCCAGTACTCTGGAATGCCCTCCCGGTAAAAGTTAGAGATGCTACCTCAGTAGAAGCATTTAAGTCCCATTTTAAAACTCATTTGTATAATCTAGCCTTTAAATAGACCCCCTTTTTAGACCAGTTGATCTGCCGTTTCTTTTCTTCTCTCCTCTTCTCCCCTGTCCCTTGCGAGGGGGAGTTGCATAGGTCCGGTGGCCATGGATGAAGTGCTGGCTGTCCAGAGTCGGGACCCCGGGTGGACCACTAGCCTGTGCATCGGTTGGGGACATCTCTGCGCTGCTGACCCGTCTCCGCTCGGGATGGTTTCCTGTTGGCCCCGCTGTGGACTGGACTCCCGCTGATGTGTTGGATCCACTGTGGACTGGACTTTCACAATATTATGTCAGACCCACTCCACATCCGTTGCTTTCGGTCTCCCCCAGAGGGGGGGGGTTACCCACATATGCGGTCCTCTCCAAGGTTTCTCATAGTCATTCACTGACGTCCCACTGGGGTGAGTTTTTCCTTGCCCGTATGTGGGCTCTGTACCGAGGATGTCGTTGTGGCTTGTGCAGCCCTTTGAGACACTTGTGATTTAGGGCTATATAAATAAACATTGATTGATTGATTGATTGATTTAAGGTGGCTTTCCACATCATGTAAGATAGCGCACCACTTCATTTAAGGTGGCCTGCTATTTCATTCTGTCCAGACGCAGGACCGCGCCGGCCGTCCTCCGTCGTGTCCGCCAGATGTGCGTGTGCGCCGCCGATAATCCCCCGCGCTGACACATTGAGGCCGCCGTCCTGCTCCGATGGTCCCGCCCCCTGCAGGGCGAGGAGCCATGAAAGACATCTAGAGTCAGCCTCCTTGGCCTGATGTGAGGAACACACACACACACACACACACACACACACACACACACACACACACACACACACACGGTGAAAAATGGCGGTAATTTTGCCCGTGAAGCGAGTGGCGGCGAGTGGCGTGCGTCACAGGCCTGCTGGGATCAATCGGCGCGGCGCTGATGCAATTTTCCCGCCCTGAATGGTCTTTTCAATAATCACGGCAGAGAATGTTCCGGCACACCAGCCAACAACGATGTGGACCGCCGTTATCTCGCCCACATTTGTCAAGTCGCCGGACGCCGCGACGGACACCCCCACCACCTTTGACCCTGCCCGCCATCTTGGCTCACGTTCTGGCAAGACAAAAACGCCCCAGCGCTGGCAGGAGCGCGCCACACCGAGTTGTGTTAGAGTAGTCAGCGTGCAGCCGCACATCCTAACATCAACCAACGCAGCAAACGTGAGCAGCGAGACGGTCGTGGCGGTCTGAGGCCGCACGAGTGCTGCAGGCGGCGGGGAGCTTCGGTTCATTCAAAGGGGAATTTGGAGTACATTACATGTCCGTATATGGATGGATGTGTTGGATGTGTTGCTCGATAATGTGGCCCGCATTGATGAATGGATGGATGCACAGGAGGTGTTGATGGATATGTGTGAGGATGGTTGGATGTTGGTCATGGATTGATGTGTTGGTGGAGGAGTTGGTCAGGTTGGATGGATGGCTGGATTATGGATGGGTGGATGTGGGTATGTAGATGTACATGTGGTTGGATGGATGGGTATGGTCGTATGAATGGGTGTATGTCACTTGGTGGATGGATGGATAATGGATGGGTTGTTGGTTTGAGCATATTGATGGGTGGCTCGGTGGATGTTGGTCCATGGATGGATGTGTGCATGGGTGGATGGATGGGGTTATTGATGGATGGTTGGGAGGTTGGATGTATGGATAGGTGGATGGCGGTTGATGGATGGATGTGTGGTCGGATGTATTGGATAGATGGGTTGGATGTATGCATGGGCGGATGTTGGGCAGCAGATGGATGTGTGCATGAGTGGATGGATTGGGTGTAATGATGGATGGATGGGTGGGTGGGTTGGATGTATGAATGGGTGGATGTCGGTCGGTGGAGGGATGTGTGCATGGGTGGATGGATCGGGGGTTATTGGTGGATGGTTGGGAGGTTTGAGCATATTGATGGGTGGCTCGGTGGATGTTGGTCCATGGATGGATGTGTGCATGGGTGGACGGATTGGGTGTATTGATGGATGGATGGATGAAAGGGTGGGTGGGTTGGATGGATGAATGGGTGGATGCCGGTTAGTGGATGGATGTGTGCATGAATGGATGGATTGGGTGTATTGATGGAAGGGTGGGTGGGTTGGATGTATGAATGGGTAGATGTTGGTCAGTGGATGGATGTGTGCATGAATGGATGGATTGGGTGTATTGATGGATGGATGGAAGGGTGGGTGGGTTGGATGTATGAATGGGTGGATGTCGGTCAATGGATGGATGTGTGCATTAATGGAAGGATTGGGTGTATGGATGGATGGAAGGGTGGGTGGGTGGGTTGGATGTATCAATGGGTAGATATCGGTCAGTGGATGGATGTGTGCATGAATGGATGGATTGGGTGTATTGATGGGTTGATGGAAGGGTGGGTGGGTGGGTGGGTTGGATGTATGAATGGGTGGATGTCGGTTGGTGGATGGATGTGTGCATGGCTGGATGGATCGGGGGTTATTGGTGGATGGTTGGGAGGTTTGAGCATATTGATGGGTGGCTCGGTGGATGTTGGTCCATGGATGGATGTGTGCATGGGTGGACGGATTGGGTGTATTGATGGATGGATGGGTGGGTGGGTTGGATGTATGAATGGGTGGATGTCGGTTGGTGGATGGATGTGTGCATGGCTGGATGGATCGGGGGTTATTGGTGGATGGTTGGGAGGTTTGAGCATATTGATGGGTGGCTCGGTGGATGTTGGTCCATGGATGGATGTGTGCATGGGTGGACGGATTGGGTGTATTGATGGATGGATGGTAGGGTGGGTGGGGGGGTTGGATGTATGAATGGGTGGATGTCGGTCGGTGGATGGATGTGTGCATGGGTGGATGGATCGGGGGTTATTGGTGGATGGTTGGGAGGTTTGAGCATATTGATGGGTGGCTCGGTGGATGTTGGTCCATGGATGGATGTGTGCATGGGTGGACGGATTGGGTGTATTGATGGATGGATGGTAGGGTGGGTGGGGGGGTTGGATGTATGAATGGGTGGATGTCCGTTAGTGGATGGATGTGTGCATGAATGGATGGATTGGGTGTATTGATGGATGAAAAGATGGGCTGTATGTATGAATGGGTGGATCTCGGTCAGTGGATGGATGTGTGCATGAATGGATGGATTGGGTGTATTGATGAATGGATGGAAAGGTGGGTTGGATGTATGAATGGATGAATGTCACTCAATGGATGGATGTGTGCATGGGTGGAGGGATTGGGGGTTATTGGTGGATGGTTGGGAGGTTGGATGTATGGATAGGTGGAGGCCAGATGGTGGATGCATGTGTGCATGGATGGATGGATGCATGGGTATGTGGTTGGATGGATTGGGGAAATGGATGGATGGGTATGGTCGTAAGAATGGGTGTATGTCACTTGGTGGATGGATGTATTGATGGATAATGGATGGGTTGTTGGTTTGAGTATATTGATGGGTGGTTCGGTGGATGTTGGTCCATGGATGGATGTGTGCATGGGTGGATGGATAGGGTTATTGATGGATGGTTGGGAGGTTGGATGTATGGATAGGTGGATGCCGGTCAATGGATGGATGTGTGGTCGGATGTATTGGATGGATGGATGATGGATGGGTTGGATGTATGCATGGGCGGATGTTGGTCCATGGATGGATGTGTGCATGAGTGGATGGATTGGGGGTTATTTGTGGATGGTTGGGAGATTGGATCGATGTCGGTCGATGCATGTGTGCATGGATGGATGGATGGATGGACGATGGATTCATGGGTATAAGGATGGGGGTATGGATGGATGAAGGAATGTGTGGATCTGTAAGTGGATGTACGTGTTGGTAGATGATTCGGTCAGTATTGTTGGATGGGTGGTTAAATGAATCGTTGAGTGGGTGATGGATGGGTGTTGGTGGGTGGGCGGATGGATGAATTGGAGGTGTTGATGGATAGGTGTGAGGATGGATGTGTGGATGTTGGTCATGGATTGATGTGTTGGTGGAGGAGTTGGTCAGGTTGGATGGATAGCTGGATTATGGATGGGTGGATGTGGGTATGTAGATGTATATGTGGTTGGATGGATTGGGGAAATTAATGGACGGATATGGTCGTATGAGTGGGTGTATGTCACTTGGTGGATGGATATGTGGGTGGATGGATGGATAATGAATGGGTTTTTGGTTTGAATATGGGTGGCACGGTGGATGTTGGTCCATGGATGGATGTGTGCCTTGGTGGATGGACGGAGTTATTGATGGATGGTTAGGAGGTTGGATGTATCGATAGGTGGACGCCGGTCAATGGATGGATGTGTGGGTGAATGGATTGGGAGTATGGATGGATGATGGATGGGTGTATGTCAGTCAGTGGATGGATGTGTGCATGGGTGTATGGATTGAGTGTATTGATGGATGGATGGATGAAAGGGTGGGTGGGTTGGATGTATGAATGGGTGGATGGATGTGTGCATGATTGGGTGTATTGATGGATGGATGGATGGAAGGGTGAGTTGGTGGGTGGGTTGATGTATTAATGGGTGGATGTCGGTCAGTGGATGGATGTGTGCATGAGTGGATGGATTGGGGGTTATTGGTGGATGGTTTGGAGGTTTAATGTATGGATAGGTGGATGTCGGTCGGTGGATGGATGTGTGGGTGGATTAGGAGTATGGATGATGGATGGGTTGAATGTATGAATGGGTGCATGGGTAAATGTTGATCTGTGGATGGATGTCTGCATGGGTGTGTGGATGGGGTTATTGATGGATGGTTGGGAGGTTGGATGTATGGATAGGTGGATACCGGTTGATGGATGGATGTGTGGGTGGATGGATTAGAGGGATGGATGGGTTGGATGTATGAATGGGTGGATGTCAGTCAAAAAATGGATGTGCACATGGGTGTATGGATTGGGTGGATGGATGAAAGGGTGGATGTCAGTCAGTGGATGGATGTGTGCATGGGTGTATGGATTGGGTGTATTGATGGATGGATGGATGGATGAAAGGGTGGGTGGGTTGGAAGTATGAATGGGTGGATGTTGGTCAGGGGATGGATGTGTGCATGAGTGGATGGATTGGGGGTTATTGGTGGATGGTTGGGAGGTTGGATGTATAGATAGATGGATGTTGGTCGGTGGATGCATGTGTGCATGGATGGATTACTGTTACTTACTGTACGATCATTTACTGTACGTCAATTTATTACTATTTACTGTACGTTATTTGACTGTTATTTACTTATATGACTGTTATTTACTTATTTGACTGCTATTTACTGTATGGTCATTTATTACTATTTACTGTATGCTAATTGACTGTTATTTACTGTACATTAATTGACTGTATTTACTGTACGTTAATTAACTTGTTATTTACTTTACAGTCATTGACTGTTATTTACTGTACGTTAATTGACTGTTATTTACTGTATGCTAATTGACTGTTATTTACTGTACGTTAATTGACTGTTATTTACTGTACATTAATTGACTGTTATTTACTGTACGTTAATTGACTGTTATTTACTGATTTGACTGTTATTTACTTATTTGACTGTTATTTACTGTACGGTCATTTATTACTATTTACTGTATGTCAATTTACTGTATAATACTGTACGGTCATTGACTGTTATTTACTGTACATTAATTGACTGTTATTTACTGTACGTTAATGGACTGGTATTTACTGTACATTAATAGACTTGTTATTTACTGTACAGTCATTGACTGTTATTTACTGTACGCTAATTGACTGTTATTTACTGTACGTTAATTGACTGTTATTTACTGTACATTCATTGACTGTTATGTACTGTACGCTAATTGACTGTTATTTACTGTACATTCATTGACTGTTATTTACTGTACGTTAATAAAAATCTCTCCATGGACGTGAGATGATTCCAACTGTGTATTCCTCCCAGGTGTGTGCTCATTAGACTGAGGTCCCCTCTAATGGACAACTTAGGTACACTTAGCACCTGGAAGCAGCCTGACTTCATCAATTGACGTGCGCTCGTTAGCATTGGCGTGTTTGGGTGGAGCGCACCTGTGCAGAATAACTCTCATGATGGCGCCAGGAGAGGAAGACATTAACCTTTCCCGACTGTGCGCGATACTTTTTATTTTAACCAGACGCAAAGTTGTGCGCCGAGGAAGTGATTGAATTGGCTGTGACGGGAATCAGTCGTTTTTGAGGTCCATCCACTTCATACCGCTTGTCCCTCATCAAAGAATTGTTAGGATCATTCCAAAAAATACGATAAAATACTCGATTTAAGAACGGAATTGGTTTGTACACAGAGGCATGGTTTGTACACGGAGGCATGGTTTGTACACAGAGACATGGTTTGTACACAGAGACATGGTTTGAACACAGAGGCATGGTTTAACACAGGGACATGGTTTGTACACAGAGGCATGGTTTGTACACAGAGGCATGGTTTGTACACAGAGACATGGTTTGTACACAGAGACATGGTTTGTACACAGAGGCATGGTTTGTACACAGAGACATGGTTTATACACAGACACATGGTTTGTACACAGAGGCATGGTTTGTACACAGAGACATGGTTTGTACACAGAAGCATGGTTTGTACACAGGGACATGGTTTATACACAGAGACATGGTTTGTGCGCAGAGGCATGGCTTGTATACAGATGCATGGTTTGTACACAGAAGCATAGTTTGTACACAGTGACATGGTTTGTACACAGAGACATGGTTTGTACACAGAGGCATGGTTTGTACACAGAGACATGGTTTATACACAGACACATGGTTTGTACACAGAGGCATGGTTTGTACACAGAGACATGGTTTGTACACAGAAGCATGGTTTGTACACAGGGACATGGTTTATACACAGAGACATGGTTTGTGCGCAGAGGCATGGCTTGTATACAGATGCATGGTTTGTACACAGAAGCATAGTTTGTACACAGTGACATGGTTTGTACACAGAAGCATGGTTTGCACACAGAGGCATGGTTTGTACACAGAGACATAGTTTGTACACAGACATGGTTTGTACACAGTGACATGGTTAGTACACAGAAGCATGGTTTGTACACTGTGACATGGTTTATACACAGATACATGGTTTGTACACAGAGACATGGTTTGTAAACAGATGCATGGTTTGTACACAGAAGCATGGTTTGCACACAGAGGCATGGTTTGTACACATTGACATAGTTTGTACACAGACATGGTTTGTACACAGTGACATGGTTTGTACACAGAGACATGGTTTGTACACAGACATGGTTTGTACACAGACATGCTTTGTACACAGTGACATGGTTTGTACACAGAGGCATGGTTTGTAAACAGATGCATGGTTTGTACACAGAGGCATGGTTTGTAAACACATACATGGTTTGTACACAGAGGCACAGTTTGTACACAGAGATATGGTTTGTACACAGAGGCATGGTTTGTACACAGAGGCATGGTTTGTACACAGAGACATGGTTTGTACACAGAGACATGGTTTGTACACAGAGACATGGTTTGTAAACAGATGCATGGTTTGTACACAGAAGCATGGTTTGCACACAAAGGCATGGTTTGTACACAGAGGCATGGTTTGTACACAGAGGTATGGTTTGCACACAGAGGCATGGTTTGCACACAGAGGCATGGTTTGTACACAGAGACATGGTTTGTACACAGAGGCATGGTTTGTACACAGAGACATGGTTTGTACACAGAGGCATGGTTTGTACACAGAGGTATGGTTTGCACACAGAGGCATGGTTTGCACACAGAGGCATGGTTTGTACACAGAGACATGGTTTGTACACAGAGGCATGGTTTATACACAGAGACATTGTTTGTACACAGAGGCATGGTTTGTACACAGAGACATAGTTTGTACACAGAGACATGGTTTGTACACAGAGACATAGTTTGTACACAGAGGTATGGTTTGCACACAGAGGCATGGTTTGCACACAGAGGCATGGTTTGCACACAGAGGCATGGTTTGTACACAGAGGCATGGTTTGTACACAGAGGTATGGTTTGCACACAGAGGCATGTTTTGCACACAGAGGCATGGTTTGTACACAGAGACATGGTTTGTACACAGAGGCATGGTTTGTACACAGAGACATGGTTTGTACACAGAGGCATGGTTTGTACACAGAGACATAGTTTGTACTCAGAGACATGGTTTGTACACAGAGACATAGTTTGTACACAGAAGCATGGTTTGTACACAGAGACATGGTTTGTACACAGAGGCATGGTTTGTACACAGAGGCATACAGAATTTGGCGCCAATCCAAAAGTTTGTATATTGAAAAGTTTTTGTATTACACGACCCTTATTAAAAATACCCAGTAAATGACTACTAAAGTAGTGTGAAATTATTAGCACTTTGGTGCGGTGCCAACAGGATCCAACAGGTGCCAACAGGTGCCAACAGGATCCAACAGGTGCCAACAGATGCCAACAGGGGCCAACAGGTGCCAACAGGTGCCAACAGGTTCCAACAGGTGCCAACAGGTGCCAACAGGTTCCAACAGGTGCCAACAGGTTCCAACAGGTGCCAACAGGTGCCAACAGGTGCCAACAGGTTCCAACAGGTGCCAACAGGTTCCAACAGGTGCCAACAGGTGCCAACAGGTGCCAACAGGTGCCAACAGGATCCAAAAGGTGCCAACAGGATCCAACAGGTGGCAACAGGATCCAAAAGGTGCCAACAGGATCCAACAGGTGGCAACAGGTGTCGGACGTGAATGCTAGTGTGTCTGCACGCTTCAACAACAACGGTAATACTTTCCTAAGAATGTAAGCGTCAGAAGGCAGCCTGTGTTGTGCCCGGCGAGCATCAAACCCGCGCTCGGTGGACCGGAGCACAATTAGGGAGCGAGCCCGCGAGCGTCTCACCAATATCGCATCCCACAATCCTCGGGGGCCGACGCCGACCAATTTCCCCGTCTAACGCTGATAACGAGCTGATACCAAACAGCCTGAAACATGGCAGACTTCTTCCTTGTTTCTGCTGCAGTGCAAAAAGCCAAAAAGACTTTATTTGCATCATCATCAACATCAACATGTGGAAAATAAACATCAACATGCGGAAAATAAACATCAACATGCGGAAAATAAACATCAACATGTGGAAAATAAACATCAACATGCGGAAAATAAACATCAACATGCGGAAAATAAACATCAACATGCGGAAAATAAACATCAACATGCGGAAAATAAACATCAACATGTGGAAAATAAACATCAACATGCGGAAAATAAACATCAACATGCGGAAAATAAACATCAACATGTGGAAAATAAACATCAACATGCGGAAAATAAACATCAACATGTGGAAAATAAACATCAACATGCAGAAAATAAACATCAACTTGCGGAAAATAAACATCAACATGCGGAAAATAAACATCAACATGCGGAAAATAAACATCAACATGCGGAAAATAAACATCAACATGTGGAAAATAAACATCAACATGCGGAAAATTAACATCAACATGCGGAAAATAAACATCAACATGCGGAAAATAAACATCAACATGCGGAAAATAAACATCAACATGTGGGGGAAAAAACACCAACATGTGAAAAAAAACATGTTTATTTTCCACATGTTGATGTTTATTTTCCACCTGTTGATGTTTATTTTCCAACTGTTGATGTTTATTTTCCACATGTTGATCAATCAATCAATCAATCAATGTTTATTTATATAGCCCTAAATCACAAGTGTCTCAAAGGGCTGTACAAGCCACAACGACATCCTCGGTACAGAGCCCACATACGGGCAAGGAAAAACTCACCCCAGTGGGACGTCGGTGAATGACTATGAGAAACCTTGGAGAGGACCGCATATGTGGGTAACCCCCCCCCCCTCTAGGGGAGACCGAAAGCAACGGATGTCGAGTGGGTCTGACATAACATTGTGAAAGTCCAGTCCACAGTGGATCCAACACATCAGCGGGAGTCCAGTCCACAGCGGGGCCAACAGGAAACCATCCCGAGCGGAGACGGGTCAGCAGCGCAGAGATGTCCCCAACCGATGCACAGGCTAGTGGTCCACCCGGGGTCCCGGCTCTGGACAGCCAGCACTTCATCCATGGCCACCGGACCTATGCAACTCCCCCTCGCAAGGGACAGGGGAGAAGAGGAGAGAAGAAAAGAAACGGCAGATCAACTGGTCTAAAAAAGGGGGGGTCTATTTAAAGGCTAGATTATACAAATGAGTTTTAAGATGGGACTTAAATGCTTCTACTGAGGTAGCATCTCTAACTGTTACCGGGAGGGCATTCCAGAGTACTGGAGCCCCAATAGAAAACGCTCTATAGCCCGCAGACTTTTTTTTGGCTCTGGGAATCACTAATAAGCCGGAGTTCTTTGAACGCAGATTTCTTGTCGGGACATATGGTACAATACAATCGGCGAGATAGGCTGGAGCTAAACCGTGTAGTATTTTATACGTAAGTAGTAAAACCTTAAAGTCGCATCTTAAGTGCACAGGAAGCCAGTGCAAGTGAGCCAGTATAGGTGTATATATATGTATATATGTATATAAAAGTATATACAGTATAGGTGTATATATATATATATATATGTATATAAAGGTATATACAGTATAGGCGTAATATGATCAAACTTTCTTGTTTTTGTCAAAAGCCTTGCAGCCGCATTTTGTACCAACTGTAATCTTTTAATGCTAGACATAGGGAGGCCCGAAAATAATACGTTACAGTAATCGAGACGAGATGTAACGAACGCATGAATAATGATCTCAGCATCGCTTGTGGACAAGATGGAACGAATTTTAGCGATATTACGGAGATGAAAGAAGGCCGTTTTAGTAACACTCTTAATGTGTGACTCAAACGAGAGAGTTGGGTCGAAGATAATACCCAGATTCTTTACCGAGTCGCCTTGTTTAATTGTTTGGTTGTCAAATGTTAAGGTGGTATTATTAAATAGATGTTGGTGTTGAGCAGGACCGATAATCAGCATTTCCGTTTTCTTAGCGTTGAGTTGCAAAAAGTTAGTGGACATCCATTGTTTAATTTCATTAAGACACGCCTCCAGCTGACTACAGTCCGGCGTGTTGGTCAGCTTTAGGGGCATGTAGAGTTGAGTGTCATCAGCATAACAGTGAAAGCTAACACCGTACTTGCGTATGATGTCACCCAGCGGCAGCATGTAAATACTAAAGAGTGCAGGGCCAAGAACCGAACCCTGGGGAACTCCGCACGTTACCTTGACATAGTCCGAGGTCACATTGTTATGGGAGACGCACTGCATCCTGTCAGTAAGATAAGAGTTAAACCAAGACAAGGCTAAGTCTGACATACCAATACGTGTTTTGGTACGCTCTAATAAAATATTATGATCGACGGTATCGAAAGCGGCGCTAAGATCAAGAAGCAGCAACATAGATGAAGCATCAGAATCCATCGTTAGCAATAGATCATTAGTCATTTTTGCGAGGGCTGTCTCCGTAGAGTGATTTGCCCTGAAACCGGATTGAAAAGGTTCACAGAGATTGTTAGTCACTAAGTGTTCATTTAGCTGCTGTGCAACAGTTTTTTCGAGAATTTTGGAAATAAACGGAAGGTGGGAGACCGGTCGGTAGTTTACCATGAGGTCAGGATCGAGGTTAGGTCTTTTGAGCAGAGGATGAATAACCGCTTTTTTGAATGCTAGGGGAACAGTGCCGGAGGAAAGTGATAAGTTTATAATATTTAACACTGATGGACCTAATAATACAAACAGTTCCTTGATAAGTTTCCCAGGAAGTGGGTCAAGTAAACATGTTGTTTGTTTTATCCCACTTACACGCTGTAATAATTCCTCTAATGTTATTTCATCAAAAATAGAGAGACTATTTTGGAGGGCAGTGTCCGTCGTATATACAGTCGTATTTGTGTTAATAGAACCCAGTTGTAGCTGGGATGCGTTGTCTTTAATCTCCTTTCTAATGAGTTCAATTTTCTTATTAAAGAAATTCATAAAATCATCTGCCGAGTGGGTGGAGCTACTGGGAGGAGTCCCTTGTTGGGTTAGCGATGCTACTGTACTAAACAGAAATTTAGGATCGTTTTTGTTGAGGCGGATGAGATTTGAGTAGTATTTAGCTTTAGCTAAGGTAAGCATGCGTTTATAAGTTATTAAACTATCACTCCATGCTTGATGGAAAACCTCAAGTTTAGTCGCGCGCCATTTGCGTTCCAGTTTTCTACATGATAATTTATGAGCTCTAATTTCTTCTGTAAACCATGGGGTGCGCCTTTTAGGGGCCCTTTTTTGCTTTAGCGGTGCTATACTATCAATAATTTCGCGCAAGGCATCGTCAAAGTTGTTAGTGAGTTTATCAATAGAGCCGACATAATTTGTGAATGGTGCTATTACCGAAGGCAGTAGGTCAGCAAGAGTCATCGTTGTGGCAGCATTAATGTTGCGGCCGCTATAGCAGTTATTATTATTATTAGCTTGTTGACAAAGAGTCAAAACTTCAAATTTTATAAGGTAATGATCGGACATTACTTTAGTATATGGAAGTATCATAACTTTGGAGGTGGTGACACCCCTGACAAGCACTAGATCTATTGTATTACCGTTGCGATGCGTGGGTTCATGTATTATTTGTGTAAGACCACAGCTATCAATTATGGTTTGGAGCGCCACGCACTGAGGGTCCGATGGGGTATTCATATGGATATTAAAGTCCCCCATTATGATTATATTGTCGGCGTGCGTCACTAGATCAGCAACGAACTCTGAGAATTCACTGATAAAGTCCGAATAGGGCCCAGGGGGGCGGTAGATAACAGCCAGGTCGAGAGGTAGCGGTGTGACAGACCTCATAATGAGCACCTCAAACGATTTATATTTATTATTTAGGCTAGGGGTAAGGTTGAAATTTTCATTGTATATTAGTGCGACACCCCCTCCCCTTTTAAGAGGGCGGGCAACATGCGCATTCGTATAGTTAGGAGGAGATGCCTCATTGAGCGCAAAAAATTCGTCCGGTTTGAGCCAGGTTTCGCTAAGACCAATGACGTTAAGATTGTTGTCTCTAATGACCTCATTAACCAATAACGCCTTGGGAGACAATGATCTTATGTTTAAAAAGCCCATATTATAGGTATTGGGCTGTTTTGACGAGTTTTTGTTAAGATTATCCGTAGTGGCAATATTAACAATGTTGCGTTTATTATGCGTAGTGCACTTTAAATAGTTTCGACCATATCTAGGAATTGATATGACGGGAATTTTCCGATTGTTTGCTTGGTGCTGCAATAGACTGGACATATCATAATTTGCCACCTCAGTAGAATGCATGTCCACCTCTGACACAGACACAACAGAAAAAACATTATGTGAATTGTGTATTATTCTAAGAGAATTGCTATGCGTACATGGATTATCCAGCCTGGCGCTGGCTAGTTCTAGCTTAACTGACTCCTCACCCGGACTAACAGACATTGTAATTGCCTGTGACCGGGCTTGCTCTAGTGTAGTCAGTCAAGTGAGACTTAAATAGTAGTCTATGTTTCTAGACAGGATGATGGCGCCTTCCTGGTTAGGGTGAAGGCCGTCTCTCATCAGCAAGCCTGGTTTGCCCCAGAAAGAGGGCCAGTTATCAATAAACGTTAGTCCCTGCGTCCTACAGTAGCTAGCCAACCACTTGTTAAGCGAGACTAATCTGCTATATCTCTCATCATTGCCTCTCGCAGGCAGGGGGCCAGAGACAATTACTCGATGCCTGGACATCTTTCTGGCGAGATCACAAGTCCTGGCTATGTTTCTCTTTGTAATCTCTGACTGTCTCATTCTAGTGTCATTGGAGCCAACGTGTACAACTATATTCGCATAATTAGTGGTGCGATTAGCCTGTCGTACGTGTTTACTAGGCCTGTTGCGAGTTAGCTCCCTAAGATTAGCTTCAATGTCAGGTGCTCTGGCCCCGGGGATACACTTTATTGTGGCTGGTTTGCTAAGCTTTATGTTTCGGGTGATGGAGTCCCCTATAACTAAGGTGTGGTGCCCGGTAGACTGGGGTGTAGGACTAGCTAAAGAGCTAAATCTATTATGCGTCTCAACCGGTACACCGTAGCTTGTAGGCCGCTTAGGACTGCTACAAGCTGGGCTAGTTAGCTCGCTACAGCTAACGCTAGCAGATGTGTCCGCAACATCTAAAGTTACGACATTACTCTGCTCTAACTGGCGGACACGGCCCTCTAGCAGAGCCAACCTCTCCGTGAGTATGGTGCAAGACGCGCAGGAAGCCATTACTCACAGTGTTTTCTGTCACCGAGTGAAGTTCCTGCTGTCCTCAGGGAAGTGGTCGCGGTCTGTAGGAGTAGCTTCTTACTGACCGGCGCTGCCTTTCTCCGCGCTAGCTTAGCAGCTAGCTAGCTGAGGAAAGGGTGGTGGGACAGAGATCGGGTGATTTGCAAGTTAAATAGTACCACTAAAAATGTTTGAGAAGTGATAAAAAAAGCTGTAGAACAATTAAAAGCACACAGATAGAGCGCTACTTAGCTTTTTCGCAACAGCGAACAGACGGCGAGCAGTCACGCACGGTGAACCGGAACCGGAAGTTGATGTTTATTTTCCACCTGTTGATGTTTATTTTCCACATGTTGATGTTTATTTTCCACCTGTTGATGTTTATTTTCCACATGTTGATGTTTATTTTCCACCTGTTTATGTTTATTTTCAAACTTTGATGTTTATTTTCCACCTGTTGATGTTTATTTTCCACATGTTGATGTTTATTTTCCACTTGTTGATGTTTATTTTCCACATGTTGATGTTTATTTTCCACTTGTTGACGTTTATTTTCCACATGTTGATGTTTAATTTCCACTTGTTGATGTTTATTTTCCACATGTTGATGTTTAGTTTCCACCTGTTGATGTTTATTTTTCACCTGTCGATGTTTATTTTCCACATGTTGATGTTTATTTTCCACCTGTTGATGTTTATTTTCCACATGTTGATGTTTATTTTCCACATGCTGATGTTTATTTTCCACATGTTGATGTTTATTTTCCACATGCTGATGTTTATTTTCCACATGTTGATGTTTATTTTCCACCTGTTGATGTTTATTTTCCACATGTTGATGTTTATTTTCCAAATGTTGATGTTTATTTTCCAAATGTTGATGTTTATTTTCCACTTGTTGATGTTTATTTTCCACATGTTGACGTTTATTTTCCACATGTTGATGTTTGTTTTCCACCTTTTGATGTTTATTTTCCACATGTTGATGTTTGTTTTCCACATGCTGATGTTTGTTTTCCACCTTTTGACGTTTATTTCCCACATGTTGACGTTTATTTTCCACCTGTTGATGTTTATTTTCCACATGTTGATGTTTAGTTTCCACCTGTTGATGTTTATTTTCCACCTGTTGATGTTTATTTTCCACATGTTGATGTTTATTTTCCACATGTTGATGTTTAGTTTCCACCTGTTGATGTTTATTTTCCACCTGTTGATGTTTATTTTCCACATGTTGATGTTTATTTTCCACATGTTGATGTTTATTTTCCACTTGTTGACGTTTATTTTCCACATGTTGATGTTTATTTTCCACCTGTTGATGTTTATTTTCCACATGTTGATGTTTATTTTCCACATGTTGATGTTTATTTTCCACCTGTTGATGTTTATTTTCCACTTGTTGATGTTTATTTTCCACATGTTGATGTTTATTTTCCACTTGTTGACGTTTATTTTCCACATGTTGATGTTTAATTTCCACTTGTTGATGTTGATTTTCCACCTGTTGATGTTTATTTTCCACCTGTTGATGTTTATTTTCCACATGTTGATGTTTATTTTCCACATGTTGATGTTTATTTTCCACCTGTTGATGTTTATTTTTCACATGTTGGTGTTTATTTTCCACCTGTTTGTGTTTATTTTCCACCTGTTGATGTTTATTTTCCACCTGTTGATGTTTATTTTCCACCTGTTGATGTTTATTTTCCACTTGTTGATGTTTATTTTCCACATGTTGATGTTTATTTTCCACCTGTTGATGTTTATTTTCCACTTGTTGATGTTTAGTTTCCACCTGTTGATGTTTATTTTCCACCTGTTGATGTTTATTTTCCACATGTTGATGTTTATTTTCCACATGTTGATGTTTAGTTTCCACCTGTTGATGTTTATTTTCCACCTGTTGATGTTTATTTTCCACATGTTAATGTTTATTTTCCACATGTTGATGTTTATTTTCCACTTGTTGACGTTTATTTTCCACATGTTGATGTTTATTTTCCACCTGTTGATGTTTATTTTCCACATGTTGATGTTTATTTTCCACATGTTGATGTTTATTTTCCACCTGTTGATGTTTATTTTCCACTTGTTGATGTTTATTTTCCACATGTTGATGTTTATTTTCCACTTGTTGACGTTTATTTTCCACATGTTGATGTTTAATTTCCACTTGTTGTTTATTTTCCACATGTTGATGTTTAGTTTCCACCTGTTGATGTTTATTTTTCACCTGTTGATGTTTATTTTCCACATGTTGATGTTTATTTTCCACCTGTTGATGTTTATTTTCCACATGTTGATGTTTATTTTCCACATGTTGATGTTTATTTTCCACCTGTTGATGTTTATTTTCCACATGTTCATGTTTATTTTCCACATGTTAATGTTTATTTTCCACCTGTTGATGTTTATTTTCCACCTGTTGATGTTTATTTTTCACATGTTGATGTTTATTTTCCACCTGTTTATTTTTATTTTCCACCTGTTGATGTTTATTTTCCACCTGTTGATGTTTATTTTCCACATGTTGATGTTTATTTTCCACTTGTTGATGTTTATTTTCCACATGTTGATGTTTATTTTCCACTTGTTGACGTTTATTTTCCACATGTTGATGTTTAATTTCCACTTGTTGATGTTTATTTTCCACATGTTGATGTTTAGTTTCCACCTGTTGATGTTTATTTTTCACCTGTTGATGTTTATTTTTCACCTGTTGATGTTTATTTTCCACATGTTGATGTTTATTTTCCACCTGTTGATGTTTAGTTTCCACCTGTTGATGTTTAGTTTCCACCTGTTGATGTTTATTTTCCACATGTTGATGTTTATTTTCCACATGTTGATGTTTATTTTCCACCTGTTGATGTTTATTTTCCACATGTTGATGTTTATTTTCCACATGCTGATGTTTATTTTCCACATGCTGATGTTTATTTTCCACCTGTTGATGTTTATTTTCCACCTGTTGATGTATATTTTCCACATGTTGATGTTTATTTTCCAAATGTTGATGTTTATTTTCCACTTTTTGATGTTTATTTTCCACATGTTGACGTTTATTTTCCACATGTTGATGTTTGTTTTCCACCTTTTGATGTTTATTTTCCACATGTTGATGTTTGTTTTCCACATGCTGATGTTTGTTTTCCACCTTTTGATGTTTATTTTCCACATGTTGACGTTTATTTTCCACCTGTTGATGTTTATTTTCCACATGTTGATGTTTAGTTTCCACCTGTTCATGTTTATTTTCCACCTGTTGATGTTTATTTTCCACATGTTGATGTTTATTTTCCACATGTTGATGTTTAGTTTCCACCTGTTGATGTTTATTTTCCACATGTTGATGTTTATTTTCCACATGTTGACGTTTATTTTCCACTTGTTGACGTTTATTTTCCACATGATGATGTTTATTTTCCACCTGTTGATGTTTATTTTCCACATGTTGATGTTTATTTTCCACCTGTTGATGTTTATTTTCCACTTGTTGATGTTTATTTTCCACATGTTGATGTTTATTTTCCACTTGTTGACGTTTATTTTCCACATGTTGATGTTTAATTTCCACTTGTTGATGTTTATTTTCCACATGTTGATGTTTAGTTTCCACCTGTTGATGTTTATTTTTCACCTGTTGATGTTTATTTTCCACATGTTGATGTTTATTTTCCACATGTTCATGTTTATTTTCCACATGCTGATGTTTATTTTCCACATGTTGATGTTTATTTTCCACATGCTGATGTTTATTTTCCACATGTTGATGTTTATTTTCCACCTGTTGATGTTTATTTTCCACATGTTGATGTTTATTTTCCAAATGTTGATGTTTATTTTCCACAAGTTGATGTTTATTTTCCACATGTTGACGTTTATTTTCCACATGTTGATGTTTGTTTTCCACCTTTTGATGTTTATTTTCCACATGTTGATGTTTGTTTTCCACATGCTGATGTTTGTTTTCCACCTTTTGATGTTTATTTTCCACATGTTGACGTTTATTTTCCACCTGTTGATGTTTATTTTCCACATGTTGATGTTTAGTTTCCACCTGTTGATGTTTATTTTCCACCTGTTGATGTTTATTTTCCACATGTTGATGTTTATTTTCCACATGTTGACGTTTATTTTCCACATGTTGACGTTTATTTTCCACTTGTTGACGTTTATTTTCCACTTGTTGACGTTTATTTTCCACATGTTGATGTTTATTTTCCACCTGTTGATGTTTATTTTCCACATGTTGATGTTTATTTTCCACATGTTGATGTTTATTTTCCACCTGTTGATGTTTATTTTCCACTTGTTGATGTTTATTTTCCACATGTTGATGTTTATTTTCCACTTGTTGACGTTTATTTTCCACATGTTGATGTTTAATTTCCACTTGTTGATGTTTATTTTCCACATGTTGATGTTTAGTTTCCACCTGTTGATGTTTATTTTTCACCTGTTGATGTTTATTTTCCACATGTTGATGTTTATTTTCCACCTGTTGATGTTTATTTTCCACATGTTGATGTTTATTTTCCACATGCTGATGTTTATTTTCCACATGTTGATGTTTATTTTCCACATGCTGATGTTTATTTTCCACATGTTGATGTTTATTTTCCACCTGTTGATGTTTATTTTCCACATGTTGATGTTTATTTTCCAAATGTTGATGTTTAATTTCCACTTGTTGATGTTTATTTTCCACATGTTGACGTTTATTTTCCACATGTTGATGTTTGTTTTCCACCTTTTGATGTTTATTTTCCACATGTTGACGTTTGTTTTCCACATGCTGATGTTTGTTTTCCACCTTTTGATGTTTATTTTCCACATGTTGACGTTTATTTTCCACCTGTTGATGTTTATTTTCCACATGTTGATGTTTAGTTTCCACCTGTTGATGTTTATTTTCCACCTGTTGATGTTTATTTTCCACATGTTGATGTTTATTTTCCACATGTTGATGTTTATTTTCCACCTGTTGATGTTTATTTTCCACATGTTGACGTTTATTTTCCACATGTTGACGTTTATTTTCCACTTGTTGACGTTTATTTTCCACTTGTTGACGTTCATTTTCCACATGTTGATGTTTATTTTCCACCTGTTGATGTTTATTTTCCACATGTTGATGTTTATTTTCCACATGTTGATGTTTATTTTCCACCTGTTGATGTTTATTTTCCACTTGTTGATGTTTATTTTCCACATGTTGATGTTTATTTTCCACTTGTTGACATTTATTTTCCACATGTTGATGTTTAATTTCCACTTGTTGATGTTTATTTTCCACATGTTGATGTTTAGTTTCCACCTGTTGATGTTTATTTTTCACCTGTTGATGTTTATTTTCCACATGTTGATGTTTATTTTCCACCTGTTGATGTTTATTTTCCACATGTTGATGTTTATTTTCCACATGCTGATGTTTATTTTCCACATGTTGATGTTTATTTTCCACCTGTTGATGTTTATTTTCCACATGTTGATGTTTATTTTCCAAATGTTGATGTTTATTTTCCACTTTTTGATGTTTATTTTCCACATGTTGACGTTTATTTTCCACATGTTGATGTTTGTTTTCCACCTTTTGATGTTTATTTTCCACATGTTGACGTTTGTTTTCCACATGCTGATGTTTGTTTTCCACCTTTTGATGTTTATTTTCCACATGTTGACGTTTATTTTCCACCTGTTGATGTTTATTTTCCACATGTTGATGTTTAGTTTCCACCTGTTGATGTTTATTTTCCACCTGTTGATGTTTATTTTCCACATGTTGATGTTTATTTTCCACATGTTGATGTTTATTTTCCACCTGTTGATGTTTATTTTCCACATGTTGACGTTTATTTTCCACATGTTGACGTTTATTTTCCACTTGTTGACGTTTATTTTCCACTTGTTGACGTTCATTTTCCACATGTTGATGTTTATTTTCCACCTGTTGATGTTTATTTTCCACATGTTGATGTTTATTTTCCACATGTTGATGTTTATTTTCCACCTGTTGATGTTTATTTTCCACTTGTTGATGTTTATTTTCCACATGTTGATGTTTATTTTCCACTTGTTGACATTTATTTTCCACATGTTGATGTTTAATTTCCACTTGTTGATGTTTATTTTCCACATGTTGATGTTTAGTTTCCACCTGTTGATGTTTATTTTTCACCTGTTGATGTTTATTTTCCACATGTTGATGTTTATTTTCCACCTGTTGATGTTTATTTTCCACATGTTGATGTTTATTTTCCACATGCTGATGTTTATTTTCCACATGTTGATGTTTATTTTCCACATGCTGATGTTTATTTTCCACATGTTGATGTTTATTTTCCACCTGTTGATGTTTATTTTCCACATGTTGATGTTTATTTTCCAAATGTTGATGTTTATTTTCCACTTTTTGATGTTTATTTTCCACATGTTGACGTTTATTTTCCACATGTTGATGTTTGTTTTCCACCTTTTGATGTTTATTTTCCACATGTTGACGTTTGTTTTCCACATGCTGATGTTTGTTTTCCACCTTTTGATGTTTATTTTCCACATGTTGACGTTTATTTTCCACCTGTTGATGTTTATTTTCCACATGTTGATGTTTAGTTTCCACCTGTTGATGTTTATTTTCCACCTGTTGATGTTTATTTTCCACATGTTGATGTTTATTTTCCACATGTTGATGTTTATTTTCCACCTGTTGATGTTTATTTTCCACATGTTGACGTTTATTTTCCACATGTTGACGTTTATTTTCCACTTGTTGACGTTTATTTTCCACTTGTTGACGTTCATTTTCCACATGTTGATGTTTATTTTCCACCTGTTGATGTTTATTTTCCACATGTTGATGTTTATTTTCCACATGTTGATGTTTATTTTCCACCTGTTGATGTTTATTTTCCACTTGTTGATGTTTATTTTCCACATGTTGATGTTTATTTTCCACTTGTTGACATTTATTTTCCACATGTTGATGTTTAATTTCCACTTGTTGATGTTTATTTTCCACATGTTGATGTTTAGTTTCCACCTGTTGATGTTTATTTTTCACCTGTTGATGTTTATTTTCCACATGTTGATGTTTATTTTCCACCTGTTGATGTTTATTTTCCACATGTTGATGTTTATTTTCCACATGCTGATGTTTATTTTCCACATGTTGATGTTTATTTTCCACCTGTTGATGTTTATTTTCCACATGTTGATGTTTATTTTCCAAATGTTGATGTTTATTTTCCACTTTTTGATGTTTATTTTCCACATGTTGACGTTTATTTTCCACATGTTGATGTTTGTTTTCCACCTTTTGATGTTTATTTTCCACATGTTGACGTTTGTTTTCCACATGCTGATGTTTGTTTTCCACCTTTTGATGTTTATTTTCCACATGTTGACGTTTATTTTCCACCTGTTGATGTTTATTTTCCACATGTTGATGTTTAGTTTCCACCTGTTGATGTTTATTTTCCACCTGTTGATGTTTATTTTCCACATGTTGATGTTTATTTTCCACATGTTGATGTTTATTTTCCACCTGTTGATGTTTATTTTCCACATGTTGACGTTTATTTTCCACATGTTGACGTTTATTTTCCACTTGTTGACGTTTATTTTCCACTTGTTGACGTTCATTTTCCACATGTTGATGTTTATTTTCCACCTGTTGATGTTTATTTTCCACATGTTGATGTTTATTTTCCACATGTTGATGTTTATTTTCCACCTGTTGATGTTTATTTTCCACTTGTTGATGTTTATTTTCCACATGTTGATGTTTATTTTCCACTTGTTGACATTTATTTTCCACATGTTGATGTTTAATTTCCACTTGTTGATGTTTATTTTCCACATGTTGATGTTTAGTTTCCACCTGTTGATGTTTATTTTTCACCTGTTGATGTTTATTTTCCACATGTTGATGTTTATTTTCCACCTGTTGATGTTTATTTTCCACATGTTGATGTTTATTTTCCACATGCTGATGTTTATTTTCCACATGTTGATGTTTATTTTCCACATGCTGATGTTTATTTTCCACATGTTGATGTTTATTTTCCACCTGTTGATGTTTATTTTCCACATGTTGATGTTTATTTTCCAAATGTTGATGTTTATTTTCCACTTTTTGATGTTTATTTTCCACATGTTGACGTTTATTTTCCACATGTTGATGTTTGTTTTCCACCTTTTGATGTTTATTTTCCACCTGTTGATGTTTATTTTCCGCATGTTGATGTTTATTTTCCACCTGTGGATATTTATTTTCCACATGTTGATGTTTATTTTCCACTTGTTGATGTTTATTTTCCACTTGTTGATGTTTATTTTCCACATGTTGATGTTTATTTTCCACTTGTTGACGTTTATTTTCCACATGTTGATGTTTAGTTTCCACCTGTTGATGTTTATTTTCCACCTGTTGATGTTTATTTTCCACATGTTGATGTTTATTTTCCACCTGTGGATATTATTTTCGACATGTTGGTGTTTATTTTCCACTTGTTGATGTTTATTTTCCACTTGTTGATGTTTATTTTCCACATGTTGATGTTTATTTTCCACCTGTGGATATTTATTTTCGACATGTTGGTGTTTATTTTCCACATGTTGATGTTTATTTTCAACTTGTTGATGTTTATTTTCCACATGCTGATGTTTATTTTCCACTTGTTGATGTTTATTTTCCACATGTTGATGTTTATTTTCCACTTGTTGATGTTTAGTTTCCACCTGTTGATGTTTATTTTCCACATGTTGATGTTTATTTTCCACATGTTGATGTTTATTTTCCACATGTTGATGTTTAGTTTCCACCTGTTGATGTTTATTTTCCACCTGTTGATGTTTATTTTCCACATGTTGATGTTTATTTTCCACCTGTGGATATTTATTTTCGACATGTTGGTGTTTATTTTCCACATGTTGACGTTTATTTTCCACTTGTTGACGTTTATTTTCCACTTGTTGACGTTTATTTTCCACATGTTGATGTTTATTTTCCACCTGTTGATGTTTATTTTCCACATGTTGATGTTTATTTTCCACATGTTGATGTTTATTTTCCACCTGTTGATGTTTATTTTCCACTTGTTGATGTTTATTTTCCACATGTTGATGTTTATTTTCCACTTGTTGACGTTTATTTTCCACATGTTGATGTTTAATTTCCACTTGTTGATGTTTATTTTCCACATGTTGATGTTTAGTTTCCACCTGTTGATGTTTATTTTTCACCTGTTGATGTTTATTTTCCACATGTTGATGTTTAGTTTCCACCTGTTGATGTTTATTTTCCACCTGTTGATGTTTATTTTCCACATGTTGATGTTTATTTTCCACATGTTGATGTTTATTTTCCACCTGTTGATGTTTATTTTCCACATGTTGACGTTTATTTTCCACATGTTGACGTTTATTTTCCACTTGTTGACGTTTATTTTCCACTTGTTGACGTTTATTTTCCACATGTTGATGTTTATTTTCCACCTGTTGATGTTTATTTTCCACATGTTGATGTTTATTTTCCACATGTTGATGTTTATTTTCCACCTGTTGATGTTTATTTTCCACTTGTTGATGTTTATTTTCCACATGTTGATGTTTATTTTCCACTTGTTGACGTTTATTTTCCACATGTTGATGTTTAATTTCCACTTCTTGATGTTTATTTTCCACATGTTGATGTTTAGTTTCCACCTGTTGATGTTTATTTTTCACCTGTTGATGTTTATTTTCCACATGTTGATGTTTATTTTCCACATGTTGATGTTTATTTTCCACATGTTGATGTTTATTTTCCACATGCTGATGTTTATTTTCCACATGTTGATGTTTATTTTCCACATGCTGATGTTTATTTTCCACATGTTGATGTTTATTTTCCACCTGTTGATGTTTATTTTCCACATGTTGATGTTTATTTTCCAAATGTTGACGTTTATTTTCCACATGTTGATGTTTGTTTTCCACCTTTTGATGTTTATTTTCCACCTGTTGATGTTTATTTTCCGCATGTTGATGTTTATTTTCCACCTGTGGATATTTATTTTCCACATGTTGATGTTTATTTTCCACTTGTTGATGTTTATTTTCCACTTGTTGATGTTTATTTTCCACATGTTGATGTTTATTTTCCACTTGTTGACGTTTATTTTCCACATGTTGATGTTTAGTTTCCACCTGTTGATGTTTATTTTCCACCTGTTGATGTTTATTTTCCACATGTTGATGTTTATTTTCCACCTGTGGATATTTATTTTCGACATGTTGGTGTTTATTTTCCACTTGTTGATGTTTATTTTCCACTTGTTGATGTTTATTTTCCACATGTTGATGTTTATTTTCCACCTGTGGATATTTATTTTCGACATGTTGGTGTTTATTTTCCACATGTTGATGTTTATTTTCAACTTGTTGATGTTTATTTTCCACATGCTGATGTTTATTTTCCACTTGTTGATGTTTATTTTCCACATGTTGATGTTTATTTTCCACTTGTTGATGTTTAGTTTCCACCTGTTGATGTTTATTTTCCACATGTTGATGTTTATTTTCCACATGTTGATGTTTATTTTCCACATGTTGATGTTTAGTTTCCACCTGTTGATGTTTATTTTCCACCTGTTGATGTTTATTTTCCACATGTTGATGTTTATTTTCCACCTGTGGATATTTATTTTCGACATGTTGGTGTTTATTTTCCACATGTTGACGTTTATTTTCCACTTGTTGACGTTTATTTTCCACTTGTTGACGTTTATTTTCCACATGTTGATGTTTATTTTCCACCTGTTGATGTTTATTTTCCACATGTTGATGTTTATTTTCCACATGTTGATGTTTATTTTCCACCTGTTGATGTTTATTTTCCACTTGTTGATGTTTATTTTCCACATGTTGATGTTTATTTTCCACTTGTTGACGTTTATTTTCCACATGTTGATGTTTAATTTCCACTTGTTGATGTTTATTTTCCACATGTTGATGTTTAGTTTCCACCTGTTGATGTTTATTTTTCACCTGTTGATGTTTATTTTCCACATGTTGATGTTTATTTTCCACCTGTTGATGTTTATTTTCCACATGTTGATGTTTATTTTCCAAATGTTGACGTTTATTTTCCACATGTTGATGTTTGTTTTCCACCTTTTGATGTTTATTTTCCACCTGTTGATGTTTATTTTCCGCATGTTGATGTTTATTTTCCACCTGTGGATATTTATTTTCCACATGTTGATGTTTATTTTCCACTTGTTGATGTTTATTTTCCACTTGTTGATGTTTATTTTCCACATGTTGATGTTTATTTTCCACTTGTTGACGTTTATTTTCCACAT